>NC_081407.1:938644866-938950454 GCF_030272615.1 Cryptomeria japonica
TTTAGATTCGAATGATGACACTCAGAGATACTCACAACAAGAGGGATTGTAGTACCAGACACAACCATCTTGCATATCTAAATTCAAAATATCAACTGAAAAAGGGGTTTGCACTGATCTAATTACCTTTGATGCTGGGTTAGGTTTGCTTACTAAATCTCTTGGAAAATCGGTAGCACTCATTTTCGATGATTGCCTTCTTTGCAGAGCACTCCAGACCTCTTCTCTTCAATTCGCAATGTGAGAAATGAAGTGAAAAAGTCATCTTTTATCTGTTACAGACCTAACTTTCTACTGTAATAAATGCACTTTGCCCTAACTCTTCCAAATATCCTTTATTTGATAGAAATTCTTCTCCGGACCTTTAATCAGCTCAAATCTTCCAGAGATTCATCAAAGACATCTATAACCAACATATACACTTCTACAACCTATCGGAAATAGGAACAAATCTCAAGGCGGGGGGTTTGAAAGATTTTCTTTATTACTCCCCCAAGGTCGGATGCCTAGGATCAGTTACCAGATGTAGTTCTAGCACTCGAATCAAGTGTGGATCCACTTGCTACCTCTGAATTAGTCTTCTTAACCCATGTCATCTTCATCTGATCTCTGATCTCTTCAACTTTGGTTTTATCCTTCTCATCTAACTTCTCATTCTTGCTTTTGTCTTCTATACCTCTCCTATTCATGTTTCTACTTCTGCAATACTTAGCAATGTGATTGGATTTGTTGCATGCATAGAAAACAACATTTCTTTGCATAGGCCATCTGATTCCTTCTCATTCTACATTGGTTAACTACATGACCAAACATACCACATGCATAGCATCTAACATTTCCTATTCTGAAAGTTATTCATTGTACACTTCTACATTCATTTGACTTATGACCATATTTGTTGCATTTGAAACATTGACCTGTAAACATAGGACCATTATTGATCATCCTATTTCTACATTGACTAGCCATATGATGAAATCTATTGCAAACAATGAAATTGCCATTGAATTTATGAGCATTAGGTTACCAGAGGCCTTCTTGAGTCACTCTTCTATTGGGCTAATTTGTAACTTTCTCCTTTCTCAAATCCAATACCTTGTGTATCATTTGGATTTTTTTGACATGCAAGCATCTCATCTAGTCTTGCTGAACTGATCCATAACTTTTCCTTGTATTCATTTGCACCCTCAAGATCATATTTGAGAAACAGAACCTGCTTTCCAAGATCTTCCTCATGTTCTCTAGCATCTTGTAGATCATTCTTCAACTACCCAATTTCATCCTCAAGACTGCAACATTCATCAAATTTTTCTTTCAAGGACTAAGCAAACGTTTCTTCATTTTTCTTTCTTTCTTCAATTTACTTTGTCAATCTCATCACAATAGCTTCCATCTTGTTCTTCTAGACTATTTTAGCTCAGGAAAGTCTCTCAGATTCATCAGTCTTTTGCTTCAAGTCTTCTTCATCAATGCTTTGACTTTCTTTCTTCTTCATCTTATCAACAAGTTATTTTCTCTTATCCCTTGACTTGTTCAACTAATCTTTCAATTGCTCAATGTATTCCTCAACATCTTTAAGATTTGTTTTCACTTGACGGTTCTCATCTTGTGCATGATCAAGATCCTCAAGAGCAATAATCAACGATTGTTTCAGACTACCGAGATCCATTGATTCACCTTCCAAGATCAACCTCAAGTTGTTAGTCTTCTTGCAAGGATCTAGGATCTGATACCAATTGTTGGAATCAATTAACACTGAGAGGGGGGGGGGTGAACCAATGTTCTGCAATTGTTTACTTTATCAATCTGATCTTTGAACCACTTGATGCATATGAAAGAAAGTAAAGTGAAGAAACACAAAGCAGAGAACAACAACACCATAACACCAAGATTTTTACATGTAAACCCGGTTTTAAGGGAAAAACCATAGTAGGATTCAAACCCACAATATTAATATACTCTGTTAGAAGTATAAAATATTACATGAGGGGAATGTACATGCATTCAAGCACACTGCCTAGAGCTTACTGCTCAAATTACAAATAAGGGATACAACTCGGAAGGCTCACTGCCTTACAAATGTTTGTAAGAGATTACAATGAAGTTTGAACTATGAAGTAGCATCAACAAATGTCTGGATATAGTTTCAGTTAAGTACAAATAGCATATCTTACTCAATTCTACAACTCTTCTCTATTCTGATAAACAACATTGTACCAGAGCATTAATCTTCACCAAGCGCATGTGAAACTGCACATAATTGCTTGTATTAGATTCCCACATTATCACACATATGCAAAATGATCAATTACACCTTTCTTATATATCCGCATCACAAGACAAGTCACAATTCCATGTCGACTTCAAGAACATGTCACAAAATATAAAATGTGTATGCAAGTCGGCTCAAATGGATCAAAACATTCATGCAGACCAAAAAAAATATCGACACGTTTCAACATGATAGCTCATCATTCTTGAACACATATATAACTACCAATAATTAATCTGCAAGATCTGCAAACTAGATTACCACACACTACAATTGTTCATACCAAAAATCATGATTACCGGATCTTCTAACAGACACCAAACTTAACACCAGAGGATATAATCTTGAAATACGACTAATTACATGCCCACAAACATTCTCCCAAATCTACAAGGAAAAATACTCAACCAAGATAATCCACCAACCAAAATTGTTGACTATCGGATATCCTATTCAGCTTACCGAATCTAACCGAACTCAAACAATCTTCACTCAATCTTCCGAAATGATGAAAATAGTAAGTGCGAATGATGAAACTAATATGAGTTGCCATCAATGACAACATCTCAACATGCCTGCAGTGTCTCTTGCCAACAGTGATATCCTATTCACATGTTCCACATGTCCAGATGTGTTTGACATTTTTATCATCTACATGGAGACTAGCTGATAACCCATCTATACTATTACATATAAATATATGCATTGTATATTATTAGAGAGGGTTCCATAGATCTAGGTCTAAACTCTATGTAGACATCTAAAAATGGTCAACACTTGCGGAGTCATACTTTAACATTTGCGCATTGCCTTATTTTAGGGTTTTTGCATCACATTAACATTTCTTCTATGTTGCGCACTTGGTCTTTATCATTTGTGAGCATCGAGTCCTTCTTCTGCATTTATCATTTTTCTTGCTCTTGAAATTTGGTCTTGTCGATAACAATCTTCAATCATGATTTTGGTCGATCTTATCCTGTTGCATCAATGTGCGCGCTCATTTATCATCATTTTGGACATCGTCAATCCTAATCGATGATAGAATTAGGGTTTTGTCCTCTTTTCAATCTTGTCATCTTGCAATCTATTCCTCATCGATCCTCATCCTTGTCCTCTTGTCAATCTTGTCATCTTGCGATTGATTTGTCATCAATCCTTGTCCTTGTTAATTTTGTCATCTTGCGATCGATTCGTCATCGATCCTCGTCCTTGTCCTCTTGTCAATCTTGTCATTTTGTGATCGATTCGTCATCGATCGTTGTCCTTTTCAATCATGTCAGTTTGGATCAATTAGTCATTGTTCCTCGTCAATTGGCACCTGTCAATTTGATCTCTTTATCAATCTCAATCATTTATCAACATTGGTCCTTTGTCAATCAAAATCATGATCAAATCGACCCTACATCAATTATCTTTTGTCAAGACCTAATTGTCGTCATTGCATTTCTAATTCATCTTCTAGGGTTTTATGATTTGTTCATTTAATCTTGTTTGTCATTTTCCCTCTAGGTTAAATAATTTATTTATTTATCCTAAGTCTTCTTGTCACAATTAAATATTTATTTAATTGGTTAATTAATTCCCCCTCTTTTTGTGAATTAATTAATGAATGAAAAATTATTAATTAATTTACCTAATTTTCATCAATTTCTAATTTCCTAATTTCCAATTCATCATTTCTAACCTAATTTTCTATTTCTCCTATTTTTCTAATATTTCTCCTAATTTCATGGGAATGGCATTTTCAATTTTGTCATAATTTGTCATAATTTGTCATAATCAATCAATCTTGCATGTCAATTTGTCATAATTTGTCAATCAATCAATTTTGCATAGCAATCTTGTCAATTTTGTCATAATTTGTCAATCAATCAATTTTGCATGTCAAGTTTGTCATAATTTGTCATATTTGTCATTCTTGATTTGAAATTTCCTTTCAAATCTCTTCATGCTAATCTTTTCATCTCTCCAATTTGTCTATAAATTGGATGAGTTTCTTCAATCAAGGGATCAATTAATCACATTATTGAATCTAATCACATTTTCAGAGAAATCAATCACACTTCTAGTATCCTTACGCTGCCATTTCATCTTGTCAATCTTGCTATGCCTTTGCATTTGTAGGTGAAATCCACAAACAAAGCAATTTGAAGGAGAAAGAAGGACAATGGAGAATTATGGAGGAGACATTCGCGTTTGTAATGGTTTGCATTTGATTTGAATGTCTTGTTTTCATATCTCTATTGAATGTTTTTAGGATTTCTTATCATTGCAATCTAGTTTTTGTGATTGAGCTATTCTAATTTGCTATTGCTTTGATGAATTCCAAATTCCTATCTACATTTTCTGGTGAACCCGATGTGAACTAACCATTTAACTATGTTTTGAGTTCCTTTTGAGCTGATTTGCAGGTGAAAAACTCAAGAAACAGGGCGACCCAGAGCTTTCTGGACACTTATGCACCTATGTAGGAGCGATCTGCGCCTGTGTCAAGGCATTCTGCACTTGTGTCAAGGCATTCTACGCCTATGTCAAGGCATTCTGTGCCTGTGTTAGGACATTCTGCACCTATGTAAGGCCAGAAACAGAGGTGAAAATAAGTGTTTTTACTTGCAAATTACTTTGCTTTCATTCTATTCTTATATTCTGGTTTTTCTTTGGTACTAATTCTCTGTGTAGCACCTTGGCGTTATGTGTGACGAAGACTAAAAATGAAACTACTAACAAATCTTATGCAGGATGTGGTCAAAGACTTTTATTAAAACATCTTGCATGTGATTTTTAGAGTAGTTGCACATTTAGTTTCTTAAAGGTTAATGAACACCATGCATGCTTTGTTTGCTTTTAGTTTGATTGCATGTTTTAGCCCTTAGAATTGGGCCTACCTCTCATTTGCCTGGCACTTCACACAGGCATTGGTGAGAGGGAACGACCCTAAGTGGTGACGGGCTAAAGCCAAGCTCTTCCGAACCACTCTAAATAACTGTGGATGCAACAAAAGTTGTAGACAATGGGTGCTGGAATGGTATTGCGACGATTTATTCATCGAATGAATACCCACTTGAATAGAAGCCCTTACTAGACTCTCTTGTTTTTAGAGGCCAAAATCCTTCTATCTGTTGGCTCAGGTGTTGTGATACGTGCATGCCAAAGACACCTCTCATGTACTCCTTAGTTAGAGATAGCAAGTTCTTGGGAAGTGATGCCCCTTGAACTCGAAGCTTGGTATGCCTGAGAAGTGAGTGCACTGTAAGGGGGAGCTAGTGCTACCAAGCATCTAGCTATCCGACTAAGTGTTGTATTTTATGGTTAGAGGATTCAATAGATATTGCCCTTGCCAACCATAGGATTTGTTGTAAATGTGCTTGATTGTCTTGAGTCAAAGTCAAACAAACATTTTGTCTTTCTTGATTGTCAAAGGTTAAATTAAAAACAAACTTTCAAAAAGTGCTCATAATCAACTTGGATTTTCAAAATCAACAACATTCAACTCAAAACACAATCCGAACAAAGGTCCAAATTTGTCCAAGTATTCATCCAACATTTGAACATGGCTTGTCAAAACATTGAATGTCTTTGTTTCAAAATTCATGTCACTTTAGGCTAGGTTTTGCATAGTCCCATTTAGGTCCTAAGGCATATTGTCATCTCCTTTCATTTTAGTCCTTTTCATTGCAAGTGTCCTCATTTTGCACTTAGGTCCAAGATCATTTTCCCTAAGTTTGCATTTCATTGTCATATCCAAGACAGATTTCCATTTAGGTTGCATAGGTTGCATTTCGCATATTCCAAGTCATTGGTCTTCGCATATCCTTACCATTGCATTGTCATATCATATCCTTAGATCATTTTCATATCATATCCTAAGTCATTGTCATAATCATTGCTTTCTTGCATGTAGTCTCAAAAACTAAGTTTTGTCATACTTGAGTAATCCAAATCTTTGAATAAACCCTAAGTCATTGTTAAGAAGTCTAGACCTTATCAAATTTTTGTCTTTTTGTCATCAATGTCATTTGGTCAAACCTAGCTTAGTATCCAAGCATATAGGGGAGACATTGTCATTTTGTATTTTTGTCACTTGGTCCTTTTGTCCTTTGAGGTCTAAACATTATTTCAATTTCCTAAGGGTCTCATTTTTAGAATTGCATTCATGAGTTTCTCAAAATCTTGAAAAACAATTAAAAAACATAGGTTGCCTTCTTGCCATAGATTGCATTTTCATCTATTTGGTTTGCATTTAGTTGCATATCATACATCATCCTTTTAAAATCAAAAAAATCCCAAAAAATATTGCATTTGCATAGTGACATGCCTGTTGAAACAAGGTCAAAGTCTAAGAAGATGGGTGAACCAATATATCAACCCATGGACAACGTATCAAACTCATAGTTTCAATCTAGTCAATCATTACACATTGAAGGTTTGTCAAACACATCATTACCACCGTATGGAATGGTTCAACTTGGACCACCTCCATTATATGAACTAGTGTTTGTACCCATGAAACCAGGATATGGGAGTGTTCCACCAACACCAAGAGAAAATGCACCTTTCGACTGGAATCAACCGAACCTGCAACATGAAATTCAAACATTACATGAGGAACCAACTCTTTCACAAGGATTTGGTTCAGACCAAGGCATTCAACAAGAAATAAATTCAAATGTTTTACTAGATTCTCCATTAGATTCTGATGCTTCTGATGATGTTGATATGTTCCTTAAAGATCCGAAGTTGACAAAAAAGATGGATAAATTCTTGAACAAGGTCTTTAAGATGTTCCCACAAAAATATCTTGACATGATGAGTAATGTGACCTCCTCAAGTGAGCAAATCAATGTGCAAAAACAACAAGGTGGTGAATTGTTAAGTTTCTCTCCACATCCAAATGAAGAAAATGTGCAACAAGAAACTCAACACACCTTGATGAGTAAACATGCTTCAAAAACATTGACAGTGACTATTCCACAAAAGTCACCATTTGAAACAATAAACAATCCGTTATTTAATACAACACCTTTAACACAAGATCAAATGAGGGCCACACAAATATTGATAGTTGTCCCTCAACAAGAAATGATTCCTTGAATAATTACAAGTGGATCAAAATCTATGATGCAAGAAAGCTTTACGACTGGAATGCCTGATCTTACCAATGTCCAAAACAATTCCACAATGCAACAAAGTTCCTATGTCCCATTAAGTTCAATATATTTGTCAAATACTCAAGTACCTGTTATGCAAAATATTGTGACAGATCCTTTGATAATGGCAACACAAAGAGCCACAAATAGTGGTTTGCACCAACAACAATTGAGTAATTCACAAAAGGCACAATTGAATGTGCAAACAAGCAATGCACAACAACAACAATATCGCATTCAACAACATGTTGCAGTGTCTTCTATACCATTTCAAGTCAATTCAAACTTGAAACCACCACAATGGATTGGACAAACAACACAACAAGTAAATGCGAGTGCCATACCCCATCTCAAGGAGAAACAACAAAAACCTCCCAAACAAAGGATTTTGCAAATGATGGGATTTACATCAAGACAACAACAATTGGCACAAAGTCAGCAAATTTTGATTCGTCAACATCAAAAACAACATGTGCCTCCATATGTGCCAAGACAAACAAATTATCATACTTCACAACCACAAGTGATGTCCGTGCAATATCAACAACACCCTCAACTGCAATATCAACCTAGGCTACAAACGATGATTCCACCACAAGAAGCATAGCAACAAGGTCAATATCAAGGCATGGCACAACCACGGCAACAAGAGTTGTATCTAGAACATTATATGCCAGAGACACCAAAGACAACAATTTCAGAGCATCAACAACCGATGGGAAACATGATGTATCGACCAAGAGTACCCACCAGGATCAATGATGAACCTCCAAAATCTGACACAATTGCGCAACAACTTGAGAAGTTGCAATGACAAGTTGATGCATTGGAAACCAAAGGAACAAAGAAATTGTACATAGATCAAGATTTATGTCCTAATCCATTTGACAAGAGCTTGTACATGCCTCCCTTCCCTAAGCATTTTGAGGCACCTAATTTTGAGAAATATAAAGGGAATGGCAATCCAAAAGACCACATTCGAGCATTTTTCACAGCATGTACTAAAGTGAGTTATGAGCAAACATATTTAATGCGCTTGTTTGCACAAAGTCTCACGGGACAAGCCATGGATTGGTATTCGCATTTGCCAAGGAATATAAAGACTTGGTCGGAATTGGCTCAAAAGTTTATATCTCACTTCGCATTCAACATTGACAGTGAAGTGACTATGTCAGATTTATGCAACACCAAGCAAAAGCAAGGTGAACCATTAGTGACTTTCTTGCAATGATGGCAAAGCTTGTATAGTCATTCTTCCCTAGATATACCTAAAGAACAACAAGTGAACTTATTTATTCAAAATTTGGTCCCAGAAATTATGTATGAACTCAAATTGAAAAGTCCCAGTACCATTGAGAAACTCATTAAGAAAGGGATGAACATTGAAACTGCTCTTGTAGCTAAGGGAATCATTAAGCTCAACAAAGATAGTGACAACACAAACAATTCAGGGGATAGAAATAGATTTTGGTACAAAAACAAGAATGTCACTAATGATGGAGTTGTTGATGCAAGAGCGGTGAATGCAAATCAACCCATGTTCACAATAAAGAAATTGAGTGCTCCTAATATGTCGGCTATGGAACAAAATTAAACACTAGCAAGCAATGTTACTCAACAACTGCAATACCAACAACATACTCAACAATATAATCAACAACAAGGTCAGCAACAAAACCAGGGACGAAAACCTTTCCGATCAAGGGATGGGCCTCCCTAATAGTTTACACCACTGGGAGAGCCTATTGAGTCAGTAATGAAACAATTAATACAAGCAAAGTTTATCAAGTTACCAGATATCAAGGTAGAACCATTGGTAAAGCCACATTGGTAGAATGATAATGCATATTGTGAATACCATCGGTCAAAAGGACATAAAACTGCATCATGTTTTCAATTGAAACATATGATTCAAGATTTGTTAGATCAAGGAGTAATTGAGGTAGACCCACCCAACACGACCTCTAACACTGATCATACAATTTTTAAAACTCCTTTGCTTGATCATGATAAGGGTAAAGCATCTTCTTCAAACTCTACCCAAACAGCAAATCTTAATTATACAAATACTAGTTATAACAATGTCATCAATTGTTTTTGAGCATCAAATGAGTATGTTTCCACCATAAGAATAAAGGGACAAGATCCTTCTTGCACAGTCACCACTCGTCAATCCAAAATAGTCCTAAAAGGAGCTCCTGCAATTCCTCCCAAATCAACTCCTACGAGTCAGTATAATCTCCTAGATCATCTAGGAAAGACACCTGCACAAATATCAATCCTTGAGTTGTTGAAAATGTCTCCTATGCATCGTGCAATCCTCGATAATGCTTTAACTGAATCCACCATACCGACAGACATTGATGTTGACCAGTTTCAAGCCCGAATTGGACATTTAGCCGTCTCCCAACATGTCACCTTTTCTGATAATGATATTTCACCTGATAAGCTCCCTCATAATGATCCATTACATCTCAAAGTCTTTGTCCATAATTGCAAAATCTGATGAGTCTTGATAGATGGCAGAGCGGGTCTTAACATCTGTACCTTGAGAGTGGTCATTGGTCTTGGTTATACAGAAAATGACATTGATTCTTCCAGAAGAATAACAATCAAAGCATATGATGATGCTGAGCATCCATCTAAAGGGGTAATTTCATTGCCTATCAGAGTCGGTCCAGTGACAGAAAACACTTTCCTGGAGGTCCTAGACCTTTATCTCCCTTACAATATGATTCTTGGCCATTTGTGGATCCACACAATGAAAGCAGTTCCATCTACTTATCATTAGTGTTTAAGATATCCTTACAATGGGACTGAGATAACAATTCCAGGAGATCATAATCCATTTCAATTTTGTGCTAATCTAAAGGATTCCCCGAAGCAACAAGTCCCAGTCAATAGGGAGGCCCACTCACATAATTATGTGGATCCTAATGAATTGTTAGAGGCTGTCAAAGGAAAATTGAAGATACAGGACCAAGGATGTGGAGAGTATTCAATGGCTCAAACATTCCTCATTGGGAATTTACCAATATCTCCAAGATCACACTGCAAACCACATTTGTTGCAAAAGGAACCTAAGATAGTCATTCAATATCAGCCCCCCACTACATTTACCAGATGGGGTGAACTTGATAAAGAAACTTTGAACGATGATGTCATAGATTGGCTTTATAAGGATCCCACTGAGACACCACCTGTCAGGTTACCAGTGGAGCGGTACGGCAAAGGGTTTACTATGCTGCAGAAAAAGGGATATGATGGTTGTAGTGGCTTGGGCCCTGACAAGAAAGGAAGACTAGAACCTATTATACCCAAGATGTGACCTCCAACTTTAGGGTTAGGTTTTGTACCATTGCAAATTGGACCCTCATCTACCAAAGTGACCATGTGTAGAAAGGGGCGTGACTCTGATGATGAAACAACACCTGAGGATATCCAACCCAAAACTGATTCCAATGAATGGGAGTGGAGTTCCTTTTCTTCTAGCTCCTATGCCCTCAGAGATATTTTCCTTGATCCCGATGATTTGCCCATGGAAGACAAACATGAAACAATTCCCCCTCCCAAAACATGTCCTAACGCTTGGATAGAGTCATTCTGGGAACCAAGCTTCGAATTAGATACGAGCAGTTCAGACAGTGATACCATGGATGTTTACATCTTTACCATCTCATCCCTCTCTCTCCTTAAAACCGATGATGACATTCCCCTTGTCTATCCTCAGCTTATCCACCATGACCAACAAGAACCACTCACATTAGATTGTTTTCAAAATGATGAAGCAATTGCCGAATTTCTTGGACTACGAGAAGGCATACCACAAGGTGATCATAAGACAGGATTTACTATTGATCTAGATTCCACAGCATATTTTGGGGAGTCAACTCCATCTTCTAGTCATAAAAATGAAAAAGAAAAAGAAAAAGTAAAAAATCAAAAGAATGAGTCTTTGAGTGAAAACCGTAAGGCGCTCTCTGACCATGGAAAAGTAAAAATAAAAGATGTACCTATGGGTGAAAACCTCTCTGAGGCACCCAAAGGTGGAAGATTGGACATAGCCTAATCAAGTCAAGATAAATCAACATTGCTTGTGGAAATGACCGAAGAGATAAATTTGGGTATGCCTAACAACCCTAAGGTCATTCTTTTTGCTGCTTCTCTATCAAAACAGGAAAAGATATATTTGTCAATTTCTTTCTTGAGAAGAAGATCAGTTTTGCATGGTCCTATGCAGATATGCCCGGCCTTGATCCGGAATTAGTCCTTCATCACTTGCCATTAAAATCAGATGCCAAGCCCGTCAAACAGAAGCTCCAAAAGATGCATCTCTAGGTGGCTCTCTTGGTCAAGGTAGAACTAAAAAAATTATTACATGTGGGCTTTATCAGACCCATTGATTATGCAAACTGGATTTCAAATTTGGTACCAGTTAGCAAAGTAACTGGGGGCATCAGAATCTGTATGGATTTTAGGGATCTCAATAAAACATGCCCTAAAGATGACTTTCCACTGCCAAATATCGACATCATAGTTGACATGACTGTCGGATATGAGATGCTATCATTGATGGATGGTTTTTCTGGATATAATCAAATTCGCATTGCTCCTGAAGATCAACATAAGACTGCATTCACATGTGCTTGGGGTACCTACTACTGGAATGTGATGCCTTTTGGTCTTAAAAATGCTGGCGCAACATATCAAAGAGCTATGACGACAATTTTCCATGATTTTATGCATACTTTGATGGAAGACTATGTTGATGACCTATTATGCAAATCTGTCACAAGAGATAGTCATCTAGCCATCCTTGGCCCAATCTTTGATTGAATGGAAACCTACAAGCTCAGACTCAACCCAAAGAAATGTGTCTTTGGTGTCACAGCTGACAAATTATTAGGGTACATTGTCTCTCTCACAGAGGCATCGAAGTAGACCCTGAAAAGGTTAAAGCAATAATGGATATGCCTCCTCCTTCCAATCTCCATCAACTAAGAAGTCTACAAGGAAAGCTACAGTCAATCCACCGGTTTATAGCTCAATTGGCAGAAAAATGTCATCCCTTCCAACATTTACTGCATAAAGGTGTCACTTTTAAATGGATTGAGCAATGCCAATCAGCATTTCAAGCTCTCAAGGATTATCTGCTATCATCACCTATTCTAATGCCTCCTATAGAAGGGAAGCCATTCATATTGTATATTTCTACAACTGAAATGACACTGGGAGTTCTCTTAGCCCAACAGGATGAGAAAGGCAAAGAATGGGCTATTTATTATATTAGTCAGACACTAGTGGGCTATGAGCTGAATTATTCAACTATTGAATGGGCATGTTTAGCAGTGGTCTTTGCAACATAGAAGGTGTGACACTATATGTTAAATCATCAGACATTGCTAGTTGCAAAAATTGATCCCTTGAAATACTTGCTTAGTAGGGCAGCTTTGACAAGTCGCCTAGCAAAGTGGGTTATGATCCTCAGTGAGTTTGATATTGAGTACATTGAGTGAAAGGCAATAAAAGGACAAATCATAGCGGATCAACTTGCAGAGGCACCTATTCCTGATGATCATCCCATGTTGATGGATTTTCCAGATGAATCAGTCTTTGCTCTCACATCTTCTAATGAATGGAAGTTATATTTTGATGGATCCCATACCAAATTCGGGTCCGGAGCAGGTATATTGTTTGTCACCCCTCAAAGTGATGCTATTCCCAAATCCTACTGAATAACTTTCCATTGCACCAATAACATTGCAGAATATGAAGCTCTAGTCACAGGACTCCGAGTAGTGATCCACTGGAACATCACACATTTGCAAGTCTATGGAGATTCCCAGTTAGTCATCCGTCAAGTGAATGATGACTATGAAATGAAAGATGAAAAGCTTATTCCCTACAAGCATATGGTGGATTTCTTCAAGACAAAACTTACGGCTATCCATTTCAGTCAAGTTCCAAGAATTCAAAACAAGTCGGCAGACTCTATGGCAACTATTGCTTCCATGTTAAATATGCCCCACAATATGGATAGATGTGAATTTTTGGTCGAATAGTTGCTTATCCCTTCTTTTGAAATTTCGACAGTAGATGTGATGTGTGTTCTTGTTGGTCCTAATTCCCCATGGTACAATGACATCTATCAATATTTGAAATCCCAAACCTTACCACCTAACCTTTCCTCTAACCAACGCCGAGCCTTCATCCGCTAGACAGCCAAATATGTCATCATCGCAAACACCCTTTACCATCAATCCTTTGACCACACCCTCCTCAGGTGTTTGGATTCTGATGAGGCACAAACAACTTTACACGAAGTTCATGATGGTATATGTGGAGGCCATTTCAATGGTCTGAGTCTAGCTAAAAAGTTGATTCGTGCTAGGTATTATTAGCCCACTATGGAAAAGGATGTTTATGATTTTGTCAAGAAATGCTACAAATGCCAAATCCATGAAAATTACATTCATGCGCCAGCCCAAGAGCTTCATTCTATCATATCTCTGTGGCCCTTTTCTCAATGGGGATTGGATCTTATTGGCAAGATTCACCCGACATCTGCAAATGGACACAAATTCATCATCACGGCTACAGAATACTTTACAAAATGGATCAAGGCTATCCCTATGACCTATATCACTAGTGTTCAAATTTCAAAATTCCTACTGAATTATATCATATGTAGATATGGGGTTCCTCTTGCAATAGTCACAGATAATGGCCGTCCATTCAAGAATAAAGATGTCAAGGAACTCTGTGAAAAGTTTCACATCCAACACCGTTTCTCCAGTCCTTACTATCCACAGGGTAATGTTCAAGCCGAAGCATCAAATAAAACCATTATTAAGATCCTGAAAAAAGTTGTCAATGATGCTGGTCGAGATTGGCATATACAGTTGAACCCAACACTATGGGCTTATCGTACTTCCATCCACACACCTATTGGCGCAACACCTTATTCCTTGGTGTATGGTGCGGAAGCCATTTTACCCTTGGAAGTGGAAATTCCCTCTTTGCGTGTTTCCCTACAAAATTTGATTGATGATGAGATGCACAGAGTCTCTCAGTTGCATCAGCTTGAGATGTTAGATGAGAAACGTCAAACAACCCTGACACATTTGCAGGCATATCAAAACCGTCTTCGTCGCTCTTATAATAAGAAGGTCAAAGGGTGACACTTCAAAGTGGGAGATTTGGTCTTAAAGGCGAACCCAAAGAATGCACAATCTACTAACATCATCAAAGGAAAGTTTGAACCTAATTGGGTTGGGCCTTTCATAGTTACTGCAGCCTATGGCTCGGGGGCATATCAGCTTGCAACCCCAGAAGGTGAACCTTTGTCAGATCCTATAAATAGCATGCACCTTCGCAAGTATTGGGCATAGTTCTTTTGTCAGTAGTTCTTTAATATGATCCTGAAAAAAAATACAAAAAAATCAAAAAGTTCAAAAAAATTTTAAAAAAAAAAAAAAAGTGAAAAAATTGAAAAATCAAATAAAAGTGAAAAAATTGAAAAGAACAAAAGTAAAGAAAAATAATTCTCCCTCTAGTGAAAACCTAGCAAACAGGCGCTTTGGGCAAGTACCATGGTGAAAACCTGGCACACAGGCGCCATGTGTAAAAGATTATTGCTCTGTCATCTATCAAGACCCCTAGCTATACTTTCCCCCCGCAAGGTTATCACGCTTATCCTTGTCCTGACCCAATGTTCTGTTCCAGACCTGTGATTACATCATTGTCTTGCATACTCAGGTTTCCAGTCCTTGTGCATATGTTTTGGTCCTGGTCACTGTATATGTCTTTCAACTGTTCATTGGGTGCGCGCCCCTTGTCATGATCAATTACTGGAGCTTTCAAATTGAAAAATGTCCTGAAAAAATCATAAAAATTGAAAAATGTCCTGAAAAAATCAAAAAAATTGAAAAAACGTCCTAAAAAAATCCCTAAAAATCAAATAATGTCCTAAAAAAATCCCTAAAAATCAAATATGATCCTGAAATAATCTAAAAAAAAATAAAAATGTCTTGAAATAAAAATTGAATAATGTCCTGAAAAAAAAAATCCCTAAAAATTAGATAAAGTCCTGAAAAAATGAACAAAAAAATAAAAAATTTAAAACATCAAAATCCAAAAACAATTCCTTTGGCATTTTGCATTTTGTCAATAAATGGTCCTCTTTGTGCATAGACAAATCGCTGAGCATACCTCCAACGACAATCAATCAAACATTGTGCTTTAATGAAATCATGCATTAACAGATGAACTTTTTGATCAAACCAGACATTCAAATTGATTAAACTTGTCATATCAATCAATCAACATCAATATCATTTGTCCTTGTCACTATTATCATGGGTCTTATACAGGGTGTGGTATACTCGAAACTAGACTGTGTCCTGTCTTAGATGGGGTACCGCATTCCCTGAAACCAGACAACATGATTGTTCCTGTTTTCCACCTTTGACAATGACAATCAGATTGTTTGTTTGACTTGGTTGAATTTGTGCATCTTATCTTTTTATTGATTTATCTTTGGCTTCGATCATCTTCCTATGTTGCTCGATGATGTCACTGAGTGATTTAGAGTAACCGGGATGGTTCATGGTCCCTTTTGTTTTTTGTTATGTTTGTTGTTTGTGGAATGTTTGTCACAAACTAGGGCAACTATATCATTGGGTGTCTGTGATAAGTACGTTCGCTTTGTGAATGCCGCACATACCTCGACCCTTGATGTATGCACCCTAGGATGCTTCACTCATTCCTTGTGTGCGATGTGTCTGTCTTTTACAAAAGGGGTTGCATTTCAGCTCTGGCCTTCCATGCCATGATGCTCTACATCCACTTTTCTACATTAAATAAAGGTTCTCACCTACTTCTGTGCATTGGTGAAAGCAAGTTTTTCTTCATCTCTAACTATCCTCTGTCTAATTTCTTCTTACTAACATTTCTTCCATCAGTTTGGGCAGTCAGTTTAGTCTAGTTCTCCGATCTCCAAAAACATAAGTTGCATCCTGCATTCATTGATTAGTACATTTGCATTATATCAAGTCCATACACAACATTTTATCCATTTCATATTATAAATGCATCAAAAACACATAAAAATATATTCATACATGTTCCACCATGGTACATAAACACTGCATAAGCCATCCATACATGGAACATAAACATAAGCCATAACACATTGCATCCCATCATATAGTTGCATATCATATCATATATCAAAACAATATCGGAGTACAAAATTGGACTATCTGTCCTAAGTATGGCCCGCAAGCTGAGAACATAATGTCACACTACATATGTCTCTCTCATAAGGAGCACGTGCCTCTGTCACTGGGTGCTCCCTCTGTCCTCCTCATCCCTGCCATGTCTCAAGGATGATGTCCCTCCTGCCCCAGGTCCTGGTTGTGGTGGTCTCCTAGGTCCACTCACCCCCATACTGCTCACTAACCTCCACGAATGCGGCCTGCTCACTGTCCTCAACCGTGACAGATATGACACTGCTCTCTACTCTGGTGGAACTGCACTCTCATTTAGTGTCCTCTAATGGCATATCTCATCTCTGGTCTCTACCAACATCTGTGCCATCTCATGTACACTGGTATCCCTAATCAACCCAATATACTCGATCACTCTCTGCTCTGCTTGTTGTGCCTGGGCTATTACTGTATCTCGAGCCACTGTGAATTTGGCTATCTCTGCTATGAACTAATCCTGCTCTGTCCTCAAGATAGCATTCTATCTCTCTAATCTTGCAATGTGATCATGCTGACTCGTTATGGTGGCCCTACATATCTCCATCTCCTCTATGCTAGCTGTCTCCGGCTCTATGGGTATATCCTGCAATGACTCCTAATCGGCTGGATCTGGCTCATCCTCCTCGTCATCATCTGTATCCTCATCATCCCCTCCATCCTCATCATCATCTCCATCCTCATCATCCCCTCCATCCTCATCACCTCCATCCTCATCATCCTCATCATCCCCATCATCTCCCTCCTCCTCTCTAGCGAGTGGGAAGTCCTCCTTTCTCCTAGGTACTAGAATATCAGGATCTGTCAATGGCACCAGCCGTCATCATGCAAAACATCGCTCGTACTCCTCTGTCATCCTGACATCCACCATATCTGATCTCTAATCCCACTGTCTCTGTTGTAGCTATGTGAAGTCGACATATGCTATGTGTGGCTGAATCATCCTCCCCCACTAGCTCGTCTCTCTATGAGATCGGGCAAAGTGTGCAGTCCCTCTCGGTACATCCTGCCTCTCTCCAAACTGTTGTCTGACTCTCTCTAGTAGGTACATCTCAATCACTCTCTGGTGATTCACTGGTCGCTCAATCAGGTACCTCTCCTATCTACAATACGGTAGCTCATCACTATCATCTGACCATCCAGGGCAATCTTGATATGGCCTCCATGTGAACTCTCTCAATCTATCTAGCTCATGTCGCCAATACAATATGTATCCGAAAGGACCCTGTCTCAATGTACCCCCATAGTAGTACACATATGGTCAATGTGGTACTACCTGTCTCTCTGCAATCAGTCAACATATGGCTATGTGCTCAAATGCCCATACTTGTAACAGTGTGACCCCACAGCTCAAAGTCTGCACCCTCTGATATGCTATCTGGTGCAACTAAAAATATAGCATGGCAAGCACACATGGTCCCCATGCATATATAGTCCCTTCTATCGCCATCCATTCTAGCACTCTTCCCCATCCAATAGGGAATCCATGTCCTCGTCTATCACTTGCTAATAGGCATGCTATAACCACTGCTATCACCACATATCGTTGATCGTACTTTGTTTCCATGTTCTCCCAACTAATCTCCCTCTCTACAATATCTAGATCATCTGCGTCGCACTCGAATAATCTGTACAAAGCATCTCTCCCTGTTGCTGGGTCATATTCTATCATCTCCCCATGAATTGGAATGCGGAGGATATGCCACACGTTCTCTAGTGTCACTGTCGCCTGTCCTGTCGGCAGATGGAATGAGGAGGTCTCTAAATGCCATCGCTTTGCCAATGCGGTAAGAAGTCCTATGTTTGCCCTAATCTTGGGCATGAATGTAATATAGTATAATCCAAGTCCTGCTAATGTATCTCTGTCCATGCTCCTGAGTCTATATCGCAACATGAAGCAATCGGGTCTGTTCTCCCGCATGATCAATCGATACTGTCGACTTTGCATCACAATTGGGGCACACTTTTTCAGTTTTAGGGTTTTCTCCTAAGGGCTGCATTTCCTTGTTTCATGCACAAATCAGGGTGTTTCTTATCTATTTTGACTTATCCTACCCTTATCCCCCTTTTTGGGATCATCCGCACACTGTTTCCAGTCAAATTAGGGTCCTAAGTGCACAACTGCGCCTGTGCAATATCAAGTTGTGCCTGTGTACCCTACACATGCGCAGAACATCCTCACACAAGCATAGAATGCACCCACATAGGAGTAGATGTCCCTTTTTCCATTCCCTGTGGGCCCCGCAATGTCTTGCAATCAAGTAAAATTCATGAAATTGACAATATGGGTTTTTGAGATACATACCGCTGCTCCCGCATCGTTCGGTCATCTGTAGGTGCATACACGTTCCCTGAGGTGATCTGCCATTGGAACATTTTCCATCTCTCTGCAAGGGTCTTTTTCCTGAGCAACAATTCCTCCACTTTGGCTAGGGCAAATGAGCTCTTTTCCTTCTCCTTGTCTCATTTATAGATCTTTGTCAGTGCCTAGATGGACATGCATACTCTCCATCTTATACTGGTCGCGGTCTTTTGCATCTTCTATTGCTTGTAATTTGTGCATCCAACCTTCAATTCTTGATCTATTCGAACCTATCATTTTCTATTATTCTTATCAACTAATTGGCCTCTTTTTTGGATGTTTCCGGCCAATTCCTCAAGGGGGCATGCATATGTCATTGTTATTGTCTAGGGTATTTTCATTATTGTTCTTTGAAACAACGCTTAGAATCGCATTGTCTCAAAGAGGGGCAAAATGTAGAAATCTAAAAATGGTCAACGCTTGCGGAGTCATACTTTAACATTTGCACATTGCCTTATTTTAGGGTTTTTGCATCGCATTAACATTTCTTCTATGTTGTGCACTTGGTCTTTATCATTTGCGAGCATCGAGTCCTTCTTCTGCATTCCTCATTTTTCTCACTCTCGAATTTGGTCTTGTCGATAACAATCTTCAGTCATGATTTTGGTCAATCTTATCCTGTCGCATCAATGCACGTGCTCATTTATCATCATTTTGGACATCGTCAATCCTAATCGATGATAGAATTAGGTTTTTGTCCTCTTGTCAATCTTGTCATCTTGTGATTGATTCGTCATCGATCCTCATCCTTGTCCTCTTGTCAATCTTGTCATCTTGCGATCGATTTGTCATCAATCCTTGTCCTTGTTAATTTTGTCATCTTGTGATCGATTCGTCATCGATCCTCATCCTTGTCCTCTTGTCAATCTTTTCATTTTGTGATTGATTCGTCAACGATCGTTGTCCTTTTCAATCGTGTCAGTTTGGATCAATTAGTCATTGTTCCTCGTCAATTGGCGCTTGTCAATTTGATCTGTTTATCAATCTCAATCATTTATCAGCATTGGTCCTTTGTCAATCAAAATCATGATCAAATCGACCCTACATCAATTATCTTTTGTCAAGACCTAATTGTCATCCTTGCATTTCTAATTCATCTTCTAGGGTTTTATGATTTGTTCATTTAATCTTGTTTGTCATTTTCCCTCTAAGTTAAATAATTTATTTATTTATCCTAAGTCTTCTTGTCACAATTAAATATTTATTTAATTGGCTAATTAATTCCCCCTCTTTTTGTGAATTAATTAATGAATGAAAAATTATTAATTAATTTACCTAATTTTCATCAATTTCTAATTTCCTAATTTCCAATTCATCATTTCTAACCTAATTTTCTATTTCTCCTATTTTTCTAATATTTCTCCTAATTTCATGGGAATGGCATTTTCAATTTTGTCATAATTTGTCATAATCAATCAATCTTGCATGTCAATTTGTCATAATTTGTCAATCAATCAATTTTGCATAGCAATCTTGTCAATTTTGTCATAATTTGTCAATCAATCAATTTTGCATGTCAAGTTTGTCATAATTTGTCATATTTGTCATTCTTGATTTGAAATTTCCTTTCAAATCTCTTCATGCTAATCTTGTCATCTCTCCAATTTGTCTATAAATTGGATGAATTTCTTCAATCAAGGGATCAATTAATCACATTATCGAATCTAATCACATTTTCAGAGAAATCAATCACGCTTCTAATATCCTTACGCTACCATTTCATCTTGTCAATCTTGCTATGCCTTTGCATTTGTAGGTGAAATCCACAAACAAAGCAATTTGAAGGAGAAAGATGGACAATGGAGAATTATGGAGGAGACATTCGCATTTGTAATGGTTTGCATTTGATTTGAATGTTTTATTTTCATATCTCTATTGAATGTTTTTAGGATTTCTTATCATTGCAATCTAGTTTTTGTGATTGAACTAGTCTAATTTGCTATTGCTTTGATGAATTCCAAATTCCTATCTACACTCTATATCCCTTGATCGATCTAAATAGAAGTGTAATATCTTTCTTAAACATTTCACAACTTGAATGTGTCTTTAGGTTGCATTTCTCTTTCTATTACACATTATGATTTTTGTAATTACTAGCTAAGTTTTTGGATTCTGAATACATTTTCAAAGGAATTAAACAAAATTATCTTTATGTACCAAGTTAGTTATTGTATCTAATGTTCTTTTGTAAATTCAATCCCAAGCCAATAAAATGCTACTAGATATGGATCCATTATATAGGTGATTATTGGTTATTGAAGTAATGCTTTCTGCATTGTGATAAGGGTTCCACCTGACTTGTCTCCCAATGGTTGCATGTGGTCTCCATTGCACGATAAAGAAGCAGATGAAGGGACAACTCACAAAAACATTCTCAACGGAACATTGGGAGATCTTTGCCCCATCATTTAGTTTACACTAATGGGTCTTTGCCTTTTTCAACTGACCATCCCTCACCATCTTCTCAATGATGTAGGTGGGGACATCCTCTGTGTTAACCTAATGAATTTCTACATTTGGCACAGTCATCTCTCATTCTTTTGAGAATACGGATACTCAATCTATTGAACAACTTACATAGTATGGATGTTGGAAGCAACTTCTAGACAACCAAGACCTTTTAACTTGCCTAGGAAATATAATATATTGCAATTTCATTTTCAATATCAATCGACTCTCGTCCAAAGATTTATTCTTTTTCTTAACTAGAACGGAAATGTACCTGAGTTTTCTTGCCAACTCAAGCTAAAGTGCTTGGTTGGGTTCCCCACATCATATATCAGGAATCCAGGCAGTCCAATAAACCAAATGACAAAATATCAATCAGGTGGGATGGTGAACTTTTAGTGCAATAGTGACTAAAGTAGGATTCCACAGCGACTGTATTCTAGGCTCTAGCCCATCCGAGTTCTTTAATAAGGGACAACGAATTTTGCTTAACAAACTTTTGTGAGCAATCATGAATGGCACCAACAGTGACTTAAAGAAGACAGTCATTCACATTATCAACCAAACAAAAATTCATAAGGTCGTCATGAAATTTGATCTGATAATCTTATCCCATTATGCCCCAAGATTCTTGCACGCTCTTCTTACTTGAGACAAGTTTCAGAAATTCGTTGTCAAATCTGGTGCGAGAGGAATGTTGAATGGGCATGCTTTTCTTCTGCATACAACAACCTAAGTTTTGGCTTTGTCGAAAAGATGATGATAAGATAAGAGATAGCAGGAAATGTCGGTTCGTAATATGGAAAGGCCATGCCTATGCTGATGGAACCCACAAGATATTTCATTCTATTATTAAAAGAGCTAGTTTTTACAAGATGATCAGTTAAAAGTTTTACTGAAATGTATATTAAGCACTGGATTGCATTCTCAGAAGCTATTGTGCTTTTTAGTTTTGTTTTTTTGGGTAATGGTGAAAATTGTATAATCTTCATTTCTTGTTTTACGTTTAATAATTATGATTTTTTCTTTTGTGTGGAAGTTAGTAAATAATTTGATTTATTAGATTTTATTTTCATTTACATATATTCTTTAGCATTTGTAAAAAGCATTGTGTTTAGTTTATAAAATAAACTTTTAAATTATGACATCTCATTTGCATATTCATTTTTTCATCACTTTTTTCTCTGCTCTTGTCTTCTAGAAGCATTTGTGTGTTCTCAAACTTATATTTGTTTATGATTTGTATGACTCTTGCTGCTATGAATTCAAAATTTCTATTAGAAGAAGTCCATGAATAATATCCTTGAATAGCTCTTGTGATGAGCCTATGTAACACCTTTGCATCAAGAACTTTAGTAACACAATATTTCTTTCATGTTAATCCTACCTTGTTGATAATCTCTGAGCCACAATCACCTCATGATTCCCTAGAGATGGACTACTCTATGCTACAAGTTCCCAAAGCTCAAATTCAAATGATAGACAACAAGCTGGCTAGCTTTTAAAATTTCTTAAGTATGGAACCCTTGATTGAGGAGCCTACCCTCTTGTAAATAATTTTTAAAAAAAATTGTTCAATGATTTGCATGGTGTGGAAATTCTATATATCCTAGCTCAAATAGTAAACAAAAATGTTATGTTGTTAGCTAGTTGCACAAAAATTCTCAACAATGTTTCTCCTCAAAACCAAACAAGGACATAAATTTCAATGCCCATGTTGTCATCTTGTATCATTACCTTGACATCTACAATTATCACCATTTCTGCACAATCAAGTTATAGTGCTCATGCACTAGCTCTAGGGTTACATGTGGAAATCACATAAATCAATATAATTTTGTTCTACCCTACTATTTACTTCTCATAACACCCATCCACTAGTTTCACAACATCTTTTTAGTCAATCGCCTCCACATTTTATTTACCCAAATATAAATAACCCTATAGTAACTAGCTATAGTCCATCACACTCCACTAATTAACTTGGTGATCCAACCATAAGCCAACTTTTGCAAAACATTGCATACTTACAACAACAATTATCCAATTTGAACCAAAATCCAATCCCAACCTAATATTCCATCCTATTACACTCATATAATTCCTTGAAGTTGTTGGCAACAATAATGAAGGAAAACTGAGAGGAGGGGGAGGGGGGGTGAATAAGTTTTCACCGAATCTAACAATTTATGCACAACTTCATATCTGATCAATTGCAACAAGAACAAAAAAAAGCACAATAACAACAACACACATAACACTAAGGTTTTGAAGTAAAACCTGGTTAAGGGAAAAACTGTTGGGAAAATGGTGTCTCAACCTTGCATTGACATGAGGTTACTATTTCTAGTAATTTTCATTTGAGCACGAAATGGTGCAAAATTCTCCCTGAAGCTCTGGTTGGCTAGATAAGCCTTATGGTAAAGTTACGTCCTAAGATCACGATGAGTTTTGAAGATATTAATTTTTTTTTGTTTTGGAGAGGTCCAATGAAAGGTTTAAATTTGATTTTGAGGACTTTAGAGGCCCTGAAATGCCCTGAAAAAGTGGACATAAATACCATAGCTATTTTCAAGGCAATATATCACTTTGCAAGATTTTCAGAGCTTCAAATGGTTCATCAATAGGACACACAGTTCTCAAGTTATGGCCTCCAAAAATTTGTACTCCTGAAATAGGAAATATAAAATACATGGGACACATAAATGAGTTGTAAAAAAGGGAGGGACATGTCATAGGGCATCTAGAAGGGAGATAAGGTTGGCTACACCTTTTTTGGGTAGTTTTAGCCCTTAGTTTTGTAATACCATTTGACGGTTTCTTGTATTGTATCTCCTATATATGAGGTGTGTGAGATAGAGGTTGTGTGTAAGAGTCTTATAGCTATTGAGTTACCTTTGAATCTTTGATTAATGGTACTCCTGCGAAGAGCTTGCTCTGCAAGTATATTGTAATCTGTTTTGATTGCAAAATAATATATTGGGCAGCTTTTGGAGTGTGGGGTTTTTTCTCCCAAAAGGGTTTTCCCCATGTAAATCACTGTGTTATGGTTTGAATGTTATTCTATTTCCATTTTCTATAACTGTTGTGATGATCTATAAAAGTTTTTTCATTACCCTCCTCTCAAGATTAGTGTAGGAAGTTATTCTGCTACTTAAATTCCTTACAAAAAGCACAGTGGGAACCTACCCACAATAAGATGATACTCTGCAGTAGTATGTGAAAGTATTACATTGGGGAATGCACATGCATTCAAGCACACTACCTAGAGCTCACTGTTAAAAAACAATAAGGGCTACTTCATTGTCTTACAAAGATCAGACAACAAACCGAATTACATGAATTGAAAGAATAGCATCTCCTAATGCCTGATGACAATTCCGGTTAAGCACATTTGTCTTCTCTACAACACTCTTTTCTCTACACTTCTCACTGAAAGATGAATTCAATTGTTTGCACATACACCACTCTATGATAATGCAGACACAACACCCATATCCAAATTACATGAATATGATACATATTTATACAAATCATCAACCTGGACTACAAGGTCGGCTCAACCCTTAAGACCTAATTACAAAATTACATCACACGATACATAGATCAACCACTGGACCAATACAATGCCAGGATGACATAGCATGGACCCAAATCAAATCCACGAACATGCAACACCACCAGAAATCTCGCCAAGATCATTGCAACATGCTACACCACCGAAAATGTCGCATAACACGAAGAACATCACCGGACCCATAATATCCTCAATAACACATACAATGATCAATGCGGACCAAAAAAATAGGACATTATTAGGAAACACCAACAAGCACATTAGAATCATCTGCAATAGCTATACCAACACAACCTAATCAAATCTTCATCGATCAACACGCTGATATGCAAGAACACTCAACGACAACAACTGAGACTAGAAAGATAACCTGTAGAGCACCAAATCATGAACCATCTAAATTGAAGATACACATGAATATCTCAAACACTCTCCCAAATTCGCAACTCAAGATATAATCATTTCGGAGCACAACGGATCAAATACCAGAAGACTGCAACACTGAACACTGAAGAACCAATCCTCATAGCAGAATCCATAACTCGATCAAATCACCACATAGCATCATGAAACTAACACTGAATCAACTAGAGATACTTCATTATTGAAATCACAAATCCACACCATTATATCTGCAATATACCAACTGAAACAACCAAACCAACTCTCTATAATACTGGAACACATGAATATGTTGACATGAATGACAACAACATATCATCGCAGCAACAATATCCAACAATCTCCCCCTTTGGCATTCATGGCAACATATGGATGTGAAAAATAATCAATGCAAAGAAAGAAATCAACACCAATAATCTCCCCCTGAGATCATGCACACAAAGCTTCCAAAATAAGGCAGTTTTTCACATGCTTCTCTCCCCCTTTGACATCAATGCAAAAAGGCCCTAAAAACAAAATATCTCCCTCCAAGAATATGCAAATTATGATTCTCTCCCCCAAACACAAACCATTGAACCACACACTGACTACTCCTACTAAGTAGCAACACCTGCTCATCAATCCGGATAAGAAGATAAGACTATGAAGTCCACCAGATTGATGCATCTCAATGCATCTAGTTCTCATCAGGAGGGGCAAAGAACCCTAACTTATCTCTTAGATATATAAATACATCTGTAGGCAAAGGCTTAGTAAATATATCTTCAATTTGATCCTATGTAGATACATACTCCAATTTGACTTCTTCCTTGTTGACTTTCTCCCTCAAGAAATGATACTTGATTGATATATGCTTTGTTTTAGAATGCAGTACCAGATTCTTGGAAATATTAATAACATTGGAATTATCACAATATATAATAGTAGTATCATCATAAACAACTCTAATGTCCTTCAACTTCTTCTTCATCCAGACTACCTAAGTACAATTTTTAGCAGCAGCAATTTATTCAGTTTCTATAGTAGATAGAGAAATAGCATCTTGCTTCTTACTTGCCCAAGGAACCAACTTATTTCCCAAAAAGAATGCACCACCAAAGGTATTCTTTTGGTTATCAACATCACCTGCCCAATTAATGTCAGTATAAGCACATAAAATAAAATCATCATTCTTCGGATACCACAAACCATAGTCAACTATCCCCTTTAATTATCTGAAAATCCTCTTCACAACAATAACATAACTTTCTTTAGGATCAACTTGAAATCTTGCACAAAGACAAACAACATGCATAATCTTTGGTCTAGTATGATTCAAGTATATAAATCTACAACCATAGATCTATATAATATATGATTAACTTTTAGAGATTCATCATGCTTAGACAACTTGCATCCAGTCACCATAGGACTTCCAATAGGTTTGGAGTTATCTAACCCAAAATTTTCAGAAATTCCTTCACATACTTAGATTGAGAAATGAAAATGCCTTTATCAGTTTGTGTAATTTGCAATCCTAAGAAGAATTTCATCTCACCTATCATAGACATCTCAAACTCTTTTTGCATATCATTAGCAAACCTCATACTCAAATCATCATCTCCTTCAAAAAGAATGTCATCAACAAAAATCACAACAATCAAAATGTTATCATTATCAACATTAAAGTATATATTACTATCAACAGTACCTTTGTAGAATCCTAACTTCATCAAATACCTGTCCAATCTAGCATACCAAGATCTAGGGGCTTGTTTAAGTCCATATGGTGCTTTCTTCAATCTGCATACCATGTCTCCTTCGGCTGATAATGAAAACCCATCTAGTTGATCAATGTAGACTTCCTCTTTTAAATCACCATTCAAAAAGGTTGATGTCACATCCATCTGATATACCTTGAAATTCTTATAAGAAGCATATGCAAGAAGTAATCTAAAAACATCAATTTTATCTACTGAAGCAAAAGTCTCCTCATAATCAATACCTTCTATTTGTGAATATACCTTACATACCAGTCTTGCTTTGTTTCTAACCACTTCACCGACCGACAAAGGTTCTTTGGGACTTCTCATTTGATCTATTCATCAACCGAGGGTTAATTATGAATACCCATTTTGTACCAATCACATTCTTGTCTTTTGGTCTTGGAACAAGTTCCCATACATATTGTTCTTCTCAATCTGATTCAAATCTTCTTCCATAGCTTTTATCCAATTCTCATCTTTACAAGCTTCAGTAACATCTTTAGGTTCAATCTTGAAAATCAAACATATCTATTCAGCAACAATCCTTCTCCTAGTCATCACACCTTTAATTTTATCACCAATAATCTGATTTTCTGAATAATTTAGTCTCACATACCTCTAAGTCTTTTGATTATTCTAATTCTTAGGTTCTTGAACTTCTTCACCGACGACAACAATATCTATATTAATTGTCTCTACTGGATCATTCTACTTTAGGCTCTCAGTATGCACTTGTTTTGAAATAACATCCTGATAATCAAACTCAAACTCATATCAGCATGCTTTGTTCTACTTCCCATGGAATTCATCAACCTTCACATTTGCACTTTCCACTATCTTTCTCAACCTCTCATTGTAACATCGGTAGGCCTTGCTCTTAGTAGAATAACCCAAGAAGATTCCATCACATCTTGCATCAAACTTTCCTATATCCTCACCTCTTTTGATATAACATTTGCTTCTGAAAATTCTAAAATATCTAACTGTAGGAATATGACCAAACCATAACTCATAAGGCGTCTTACCAGAATCACCTTTTATATGCACCCAGTTGAATGTGTATACAATAGTGCTAGCAAATTTTCTCCAAAACATCTTCTAAACATTCCCTTCAATCAACATAGTCCTAGCAGCATCCAAAATAGTTTTGTTCTTCCTTTCAACAACTCCATTTTGTTGAGGGGTTCTGATGCAGACAATCTTGGAGCTTGATTCAATACACCTTCTTGTGTGACTTGTCTTACTCAACCCTTAAACTACTCAAGTCCATCGAATAGCACTTAGTAGGGTTTTATGCAAATGAGACCTCCAAGGTCTGAACCTCTTTGGCTTGCCTCCTAGGTATAGCCAATGGTTTTGGACAATCAACTCCACCTCTTGAGGTTGCCACCTCAATCACTCACACACCACTCTAGGGCTCCAAGCCCTCCTGCAAGGATCTGAACACACAACCTCTTCCAAAGGGCTTAAAATGCATCTGCAAGATGTCTTTGAAGTATTTTGAGACTTTTAGGATCATCAAACCCATCGCTTTGGCTGCCTACTCTTTCTAGGTCTCTACCAAACTCAAATAGGCCTAATTGCATTAGCCCTCCCTTGGCGGTTTTAGGGTCTTAGTTTGTAAAATTACCAAACAAGGCTAGAAATAAATCATGGATTCGAGTACCCTTTTGGATGTTATAGACAATACTGGAAAAGTACATCTAGTTTATCCATACAAGTGGGGCTTCCAATGCTGCACTGTTTTGGACAGTTTAGGCCTCACCAAGTCACTTGGCAAGATGGGTCTAAAACTCTTCACCAGTCAAAACTCCTACTCCAAAAAATGTAGGATTATTCAAGGGAACTCTTAGGTCTTTCCATTCATGTGACACTTGGTCCTACACCAATCCCCATATGCTCATAAAACACACTTTTCTTACTGTCCTAACTCACCTACTCCCAACGGTGAGCCTAGGGCTTCATTGTTTCTCCTCCTCAATGACCTTCAAAACCACAAACCCTAACCTATAATTCTTCATGATTTCAATAGGTTCCATCAAATAATGCTTAGGTTAGAGCCATTTTTGCACATAAACCCTACTTGCAAGGGTTTTTACACCAAGTTGCAAAGAATGAATGTTATCTATGCAAATATAAACAATCAAACCTGCAAATAAAAATTAATAGAAACAAATTCAATTAACACTCATACACTGCAATGAGTTTACACCATCTAGTCTATGTTGGACTATACCAAGCAATGAAAAACAAGTGTAAACTATCAAAAAACGGTGAAAATAAGATTGCTTCACAATCCAGAAAATTTCTCTTGCATTTCCAATTCTTCCAACCCATACAATGAAGTGAATTTTGTCTTTTATGCTCTCTATTCAGTTGGTTCAACCAACTTTTCAATGCCTTTAACCAAAAAAATACAACTTTTGCAAGAAATTGTAAAATGTTGCTCAGCAACTTTTTACATCTTTTGACTCCAAGATGCAACTTTGCATTCTAATGCATTTCAAGACTCCTGAAGGTCCTAAAACACTCTAGAAGACCTAAACACAACATAATTTACCCCTATTACATTAATTAACTCACTTGGAGTACTTCTCCTGTGAACTACATAAGCATCTTACTTCTCAGGCTGTCAGCATCCTAAACACAAATGACTCAAACCAAAACTTGGACAACTTAACCATGGCTCTACTGAGTCCCAAATGGTTGGTCCATTATTACATTACAAAGATAACACACAAATTTGAAAGGAAACAAAAATTTCATGCTTGGAGTGTTAGGTGCCCTGCACCATACTCCCCTAGGACAAGGAACTCAAGTCCCCTAAGTTAAAAGGTCTGTAATCTCCACTCCATGTTGAAGTACATCTTCCTTTGACATCCACATGGCATCTGAATTAGGTAACCCTTCCCACTTGACAAGATACTTGTAGACTCCTTTCTTTGTCTTCTTTACTATTTTGGTATCCAAGATACTCTCCAACTTAACTAGTTGACTAGGTGGCAAATCCTTTATCCAATCTTCATGAACCGGTGATGGCATGTCCATCTGAGTTGTTGGTGACTCCCCCCTGTATGGATAGAGATCACATACATTGAAGATAGGAGATATACCCAAGGTGAGAGGAAGTTCAACTTCATATGCATTCTACCCATACTTGTGCACCACCTTGAGGGGTCCAATTTTCTTCATCATGAGCTTGATAGGATTCCCTTTTGGAAGTCTCTCCTTCCTTAGGTATGATAACACTAAGTTTCCCACTTTAAATTGTACATTCCTCCTCATTTTATTAGCTTGAACCTTATACTGCTCGGATTTTTGTTGTAAGGACTACCTTACCTTATCATGCAATTCTTTAATACCTTCTACAAAGTTTTCCCCTTGTGCACTCTTATCTCTGAGATCTAAAATGCCCCTAGGATGAAATCCATATACTATCTCAAAATTAATTTTACCTGTGCTATGGTTCACTAAGTTATTATATGCATATTTTGCATGTCTGAGTACTAGAACCCAAGTTTGCCCATGTTGTTTTGTAAGACATCTTAGCAAGTTACCCAATGACTGGTTGACTACCTCTGTCTGACCATCTGATTGAGGATGATAGGCAGATGAAAAGGATAACTTGATGCCCAACTTTCTCCAAAGTGTCCTCCAAAAGTGGCTCAAGAACTTCACATCTCTATCACTAACAATGTTGATTGGAAGACCATGAATTCTAACTATCTCCTTGAAGAAAAGGCCTGCTATATAGGTGGCATCATTGGTTCTCTTGCGAGGTATGAAATGTGCCATTTTGTTGAACCTATCTACCACCACATACACACTATCAAATCCCCTTGGGGTCCTAGGTAAGCCTAACACAAAATCCATGCTCAAACATTCCCAAGGCCTCTGAGGTATGACCAAGGGTTGATATAGACCTGCATTACTTGATGTTCCTTTTTCTCTTTGGTAGATGGTACATTCTTCTACAAACCTTCTCACTTCTGATTGCAACTTGGGGAAATAATAAAACCTACCAACCTGCTCAAAAGTCTTATCAATGCCAAAATGACCTCCTAGACCTCCTTGATACTTCTCTTGGATCATATTTTGCCTCGTAGAACATTGAGGTATCAGAAAAGATGACCTTTTAACAACAAAACCTCATGTATCATGTATTCTGAATAAGAGACATGTGAGGTGTTATAAAAATTAGAACAAACACTATATATTGCTGCAAAATCCTTGTCATCCTTGTAGAGGTCTTTTAACTCACTCAGACCCACACTTTGCAATTGTATCTCCTGCATAGTCATGACTCTCCTACTTAGTGCATTAGCTAGATTGTTGGCTATCCCTTTCTTGTGTTTGATAGTGAATGTATAGGATTGTAAGTACTCAACCCACTTTAGGTGTCTTTGGTTCAACTTCTCTTGCCCATTGAGGAAACTAAGGGCATGGTTGTCAGTGAGGACTACAAATTCTTTGGGCAGCAAGTAATGACACCACTTCTTTAATGCTTGCACCATTTCATATAGCTCCAAGTCATATGTGGAGTAGCTTTGTTTAGCTTCATTCAACTTCTCTAAGAAGAAAGCTATAGGATGACCATCTTGGCTCAAAACTACCCCTATTGCCCTTTGGCTAGCATCACATTCTATTGTAAACAACTGATTGAAATTGTGAAATCTGAGGGTTTGTAGCTCTTCTATCTTGTCTTTTAATATTTCAAACCCCTAATTGTCTTCCTCTGTCCACTTAAAGTGACATTTAATCCATCCTTTAATGTTATTAAGAATAGGAGCACAAACATGGCTAAAGTTTCTCACAAACTTCCTATATAAAGACTCCATTATGTGAAAGCTTCTAACATCACTTATGCCCCTAGGGATAGGCCAATTGAGTATTGCTTCTACCTTTCTTGGATCCATCTTTAAACATCCATGAGAAATAACAAAACCAAGGTATACAAGCTCTGTTTTCAAAAACTGACATTTTTCAAGGTTAATCTTGAGTTGAGCCTCCTTTAACTTCTTCAAGGCCATCTCCACATGCTTGAGGTGTTCCTCCTTGGACCTATTGAAGATCAAAATGTCATCAAGATACACAATAATAAATCTACCAATAAACTCAACTAAGACTTCATTCATGAGCCTTTGGAAGGTACTAGGTGCATTGGTGAGGCCAATTGGCATCACCAACCACTCATAAAGGCCTGCATTGGTTCTAAAGGTTGTCTTCCATTCATCTCCAAGTCTGATTCTGATCTGATGATAACCAGACTTCAAGTCCACCTTTGTGAAGTAGCTTGCACCTCCTAGATTTTCCATTAGGTCCTCAATCCTTGGCATGTGAAATTGGTACCTTATAGTAATCTTATTGATTGCTTTGGAGTCCATGAAAATTCTCCATTTCCCTCCTTTATTGGGAACTAACATAGTAGGAATAGCACATGGACTCAAAATCTTCTTGATAAACCCTTTGTCTAAGATTTCTTGCCCTTGTTTGGCAATCTCTTCATTTTGACTAGGTGTCATTTTATAGGTAGCTTTATTGGGCAGATTGGCCCCTAGTATTAATTATATTTGATGGTTAACATCTCTCATTGGAGGCAAAGAATTAGGCATGTCATCTCCTATCACTTCTACATATTTTTTGAGTAGATCTTACACCTCTTGAGGCAGTTCACTAATTGGACCTGCCTTAGCTTCATCTCTAGGCTTCAACACTATTGCATGGCCTTGATGTCCTTCTTGCTTCAACACTTTAAGAAACTCTTTACCTTTCATTAGAATCACACTTGAGCCTATTTTATTTTCTTCCTTTGGATCAAGTAGTGGATCCATTTGGTACTTCTTCCCATTCTTGGTGATAAGATAGTTGTTCTTTTCTCCATCATGACTAGCTCTCACATCATATTGTCATGGATGGCCCAATAGAAAATGACAAGCATCCAAAGGCATTATGTCCTTATACTCGCCAATTTCAAAGTCCACCCATGCTTGTTCATCAACCAAGACATGTTGGCCTTGATTGAGCCATGATACCTTATAAGGAGTGAGATGAGGTAATCTTTTCAGTTTGAGCTTGTCCACCATTTCAATTGAGACACTATTCTTAGTGGAACCTGAATCTACAATCACCTTACAAATCTTCCCGTGTGACTTACAAGTGTTCCTAAACAAACTTTTCCTCTGTGGTGGCTCTTGAGCTTGGGGTATCTTGAGCATTATTCTCCTCATCATCAAGTTTTCCCCATCTATCACTAGCTTTGCCTTGTTGATTAAAGAAGTCACACTCTGAGTGTCCTCCTCTTGCACCAATTGATTCCTTCTTTCACCCATGTAAGAGCTTGAGGAACTTGAGGCTTTTCCCAGGCACCTACTCATGGTATACCCAACTTGATTGCAATGATAACACCTACCAGTGAAGAGTATGTTTCCTCTTCTTGAGTTTCCAAACCTGCCCCTAAAATTGCTCCTTCCTCTATAAGATCCTCTAAATGCTCCTCTCTAAGAGTCCCCACTACCTTCTTGGCCTTGCTGCTCTTCATTTCTTGGTGATTGCTGCCCTCTACCAAAGCTTCCTCTACCTCTGAAATTTTTACCTCTCCTATGTTTCTGATTTTGTTCACTCCTCTTGATCTTCTCTTCTTCTCTTAGGGCCAACTGAAAACACTTATGGACAATGTCTGGTGTAAGGATACTTATCTCATCTTGTATATTTTGTCTAAGGCTATTCATGTACCTGGCCAGCTTCTCCACTTCATTCTAATGCTTCCTAGCCTCAAACCGAGTTTGTGGAATTCCTCAATGTATGCATTGACATCTAACTCCCTTTGTTTTAGATTTTGTAGTCTCTTATGGATTTGATCCTCATAATCCCCTAGAAGGAATTGAGCCTTAAGTTTGATCTTCATACACTCCCATGAAGTTATCTTCTTCTTTCCTTCTTGCATCCTTTCTTCTTGCATCATATTCCACCAAACTAATGTTGATCCTCTTAATCTTGATTTGGCCACATTTACTCTTTTCTCTTTTGCTACCTCTTTATAATCAAAGTGATTATTTAGAGCCTCTATCCAATTTGGAAACTCTTCTCCATTGAGATTTCCTCCATAGGTGGGTAATCCATCCAAGTTGTCTTTGGAAATGGATTTGACTGCATCCAAGAATAGCTTTTGGTCTTGAGGCATAGCTATTGCTACTGGTTCCTCTCCATACTCCACTTCTTCATTAGTCTCATCACCCCATTCTGTCTTAACCTTCCCCTTCTCCTTCTTAACCTCTCTGGTTCCTCTACTTCCTTTTGCATCCCTCAATCCTTCTATAATCTCTGCCACCAACTTTCTGATGACTTCTGAAGTCATTGCCTTTTGAGGCATTGAAATTGCTTCTTATTCTTCACTATTTGACATACACCAAATCTTTCAAAGAATGGTTCTGATACCACTCTGATGCAAAGAGTCTTAGAGCTTGATTCAATACACCTTCTTGAGTGACTTGTCCTACTCAACCCTTCAACTACTCAAGTCCATCCAATTGCACTTAGTACAGGTTTATAAAAATGATACCTCCAAGGTCTAAACCTCTTTGGATTTCCTCCTAGGTATAGCCAATGGTTTTGGACAATCAACTCCACCTCTTGAGGTTGCCACATCAATCACTCACACACCACTCTAGGGCTCCAAGCACTCCTACAAGGATTTGAATACACAACCTATTCCAAAGGGCTTACAATACATCTACAAGATGTCTTTGAATTATTTTGAGACTTTTAGGATATCTCTTTGTCTGCCTACTCTTTCTAGGTCTCTACCAAGCTCAAATAGGCCTAATTGCATTAGCCCTCCCTTGGTGGTTTTAGGGTCTTAGTTTATAAAATTACTAAACAAGGCTAGAAATAAATCATGGATTCGAGTACCCTTTTGGAAGTTACAAAAAATACTGGAAAAGTACATCTGGGTTATCTGTACAAGGGGGATTTCCAATGCTGCATTATTTTGGAGGGTTTAAACCTCACCGGGTGACTTGGGAAGATGATTCTAAAACTCTTCACCAGTCAAAAATCCTACTCCAAAAAATGTAGGATTATTCAAGGGAACTTTGAGGTATTTCCATTCATGTGACACTTGGTCCTCCACCAATCCCCATGTGCTCATAAAACACACTTTTCTTGCTATCCTAACTCACCTACTCCCAATGGTGAGCCTAGGGCTTCATTTTTTCTCCTCCTCAAGGATATGCAAAACCATAAATCCTATCCTAAACCTATATACAGACCCTAACCTATCATTCTTCATGATTTCAACAGGTGCCATCAAAGAATGCTTAGGTTAGAGCCATTTTTGCACTTAAACCCTACTTGCAAGGGTTTTTACACCAAGTTGCAAAGAATGAATGTTATCTCTACAACTATAAAAAATCAAACCTAAAAATAAAAAAATGGAAACAAATTCAATTAACACTTATACACTGCAATGAGTTTACACCATCTAGTCCATACTAGATCGTACCAAGCAATGAAAAACAAGTGTAAACTATCAAAAAATGATGAAAACAAGATTGCTTCACAATCCAAAAACTTGCTCTTGCATTTCCAATTCTTCCGGCCCATACAATGAAGTGAATTTTTTATTTTATGCTCTTGTTTCATTTGGTTCAACCAACTTTTCAACACCTTTAACCAAAAAATGCAACTTTTACGAGAAATTCCAAAATGTTGCTCAACAACTTTTTACATCTTTTGACTCCAAGATGCAACTTTGCATTCTAATGCATTTCAAGACTCCTGAAGGTCCTCAAACAATCTAGAAGACCTAAACACAACATAATTGACCCCTATTACATGAATTCACTCACCTGGAGTACTTCTCATGTGAACTACCTAAGTATCTTACTTCTTAGGCTGACAGCATCCTGAACACAAATGACTCAAACCAAAACTTGGACAACTCAACCATGGCTCTACTAAGTCCCAAATGGTTGGTCCATTATTACATCACAACGATAACATACAAAATTGAAAGGAAACAAAAATTTCATGCTTGGAGTGTTAGGTGCCATGCACCAAGTTCTAGGAGTAGATAACTCTCTTCTAATTCCAAGCTTTTCATAAAATTAATCAAACTCACCGGATGTGAATTCTCCTCCTATATCATATGTTAGACATTTCAGCTTCAATCTTGTCTCTATCTCCATCTTAGCTTTGAATATCTTGAATTTCTCGTGTGCTTCTGATTCCTCCCTTAAAAAAGTAACCCACATTATTATAGAATAGTCATCAATCAACAAAATGAACTGTGTCACCCTGCACACTTCTCACTCTTGTAGGACCACCCAAATCGGTATGCACAAGATCTAGTACTCCATTAGATGTATACTAATTACCCTTGAATGAAATTATTGTTTTATTTCCCAACTAACATTCTTTACATACCATATTAGAGGGTTTCACAATCTTAGGCAAATCTCTAACAACTTGAGTAGAACTTATCTTAATCATGCAGTCAAAATTAACATGACACGTCCTTCTATACCACAACTAGATTTCATCTATCTGAGCAATTATGTTAGATAGTTCAAATAACTAGAAGACAACTAAGAGGGGGGTGTGAATCAGTTGTCATAGATTACCAAAACATTTAGCAATTAAATCTTTAATACCAAAACCCAAAAGATTAATACCAGAATGCTTAAACCAAATACCAAAATAGCAGTTAAACCAATTAAGAATAAACAATAATTAGATAATAAATACCATCCACATGACACCAAGATTTATACGTGGAAAATTCAGTAAAGGGAAAAACCACGGTGGGAAGCCTACCCACAGTCAGATAATACTTCTTTAGTAAGTACGTGAATTACAATTGAGGAGCCTGTACTTGCAGGAAGGCCAACAAACTAGAGTGCACTGCTCATCACAAAAGGAGTCTCACTGACTACATGGAAATCCAACCTACAATTAGGAAGAGTGAATGAACCGCAAAGATATCATCTCCTATGCCTAAGTACAGTTTCGGTTAAGCTCAATACCAGCAGACTAAATCCTCTTACATAAACCCAACTTGATCACCAATGATCGACCAAATCCTCTACCTAAATGATATTAAATTATTTGCACATTACATATCCATTTCACATTCCCTTGATCATAACCATGATGATCTACAATGAGATCTTACATCATATATATACAAACCCTCGACCATAAACAATCAGGTCAACCACCAAACAATAAACCAATTACATAATTACAAAACATGTTGGCCTTAGACCAAACAAACAATATCCAACACATAAGACATCCCAAAAACACATCGAGAGGTCCAATCCACACATTAAATTATGTTGGTCCATAACCTAGATTAATCGGGACCAAATATAGGTCCACATGCTAAAGCAATAATCTTCATCCACCAAGTCTCAAACATGATCACCAAAAACATCTTGAATTCCACCGGAAGCTGCACCAACACCACTTATGCATATCATCAAAGATCTTCATCAAAGCTCTATCGGTGAAACACTCGCTGGTACCACAAGCCAAGATTCCAAGCAAACATGATAGCATCTGATCACCAAACCAAAACCAACCAACTGAATATGAACATGAGTATCAAGAATAAGCCATTTTCATAACCAAATCATATCAGAGCATACCGGATCATGTTGGATCCAAACCAACCAGAAACCACTTATCCTACTAGGACCAGAAGGGTAGCAGTAAAGCATCCAAAATAACAAGTGTTGAGATCAATGAAAAAACATGAATGCAACACATAATTAATTCCACCAAATGGCCAACAATCTCCCCCTTTGACATTGATGGAAACACTAGATGTGAAAAACATGTCTAAGTACCAAGAAACGCCAAATAAGTCTCCCCAATGGAAGACAACCAACAATCTCCCACATAAAGATATAGCAATGAAGTTCTAAAACAAAAGACCAAACTCCCCCTGTGAATGATATCTTTGTAAATCTTTGAATTACACATATATCTCTCCCTAATGTATACAACTCATTTTTTTCTTTTTCTCATCAATATCTCTCCCCCTTTGACATCAATGCCATAAATCTGACAAAAATATCAAATCAAAATCATAAACCACTGAAACACAAAGTTGACTACTCCCCCTGACCAATAGTATCCCCACATTAGTGCTGGAATAAAAAATATATTTGATAATACATACTAGACTGATACCAAAATGCATCAATCAGTTCTCTGTCGGAGGGGTAGAAACCCCTAACCTATCTCTCAGGTACTCAAATGGTTCTTTAGGCAAAGGTTTAGTGAAAATATCTGCAATCTTCTCTTTAGTGTTCACATAAACCAAACTGACTTCATTTTCTTCCACCTTCTCCTTCAAAAAGTTATACTTGATATCTATATCTATTTTGTCTTAGAATAAAATACCAGAGTCTTTGATATGTCAATAGCAGCAGAGTTATCACAGTGAATAACTATTGGTGTAGTGCAATGCACTTTGATATCCTTCAACATTTTATTCATCCATAAAACCTATGTATAGTTAGTAGCAACAGCAACATACTCAGCTTCAACAGTAGATAAAGAAGTACATGACTATTTCTTGCTGATCCATGAAACCAACTTCTTTCCAAGAAAGAAAGCTCCATGGGAAGTACTTTTTTGGTCATCGACATCTTCAGCCCAATCAACATTTGTATATGCACATAAAGTAAAGTCATCATCCTTAGGGTACCACAAACCATATTCAGATGTACCTTGCAAGTATCTAAAAATCTTTTTCACCGCACTCTAATGATTTTCTCTAGGATCACTTTGAAATCTAGATGCAATACAAACAACATTCATTATGTCAGGCCTAGTCTGAGTCAAATAAAGAAGACCGCTAATCATAGATTTGTATCTTGTAGAATTTACCAGTGCAGAAACATCTTTCCTTGTCAATTTCTCACTTGTAATCATAGGAGTACTTACCAGTTTAGAACCTCCCATACCAAATTTCTTCAACAATTCCCTAGAATACTTAGTTTGATAGATGAAAATACCTTTGTCAGTCTAAGTAATCTGCAAACCAAAGAAAAAATTCATTTCCCCAATCATAGACATTTCAAATTCTTTCTTCATATTCTTAGAAAATTCCATGCACAACTTATCTTCACCTCCAAAAATAATATCATCAACAAATACTTCAATAATCATTATATCATCATCAATGATCTTATAATATAAATTATTGTCAGCATTACCCTTAGTAAAACCATGCTTCAAAACATATTTATCCAACCTTGCATACCAGGCTCTAGGTGTCTGTTGCAATCCATATAAAGCTTTCCTTAATCTCCAAACCATGTTTGTATCATCTGATAGTGCAAAACCATAAGGTTTCTCAATATAAACTTACTTGTCAAGATCCCCATTCAAAAATGCACACTTAACATCCATCTGATAAACCTTGTAGTTCTTATGGGCATCATAGGCAAGAAATAATCTTACAGCTTCAATCCTAGCTACAGGTGCAAAAGTCTCTCCATAATCAATTCCTTCCTTCTGAGAATATCCTTTACAAACTATTCTAGCCTTATTCCTTACAATTTGACCATCCTCATTCAATTTATTCCTAAAAACCCATTTAGTTCCAATAGAATTCTTATTTTTAGGTCGGGGAACTAAAGTCCATGTGTATTCTTCTCAATCTGATCTAATTCTTCTTCCATAGATTTCAACCAATATTCATCTTTACATGCTTCAATTACTAATATCGGTTCAACTTGAGAAATTAAACATACCTCATTAGTTGCCAATCTTATTCTTGTCATCACTCCATTGTTCTTATTCCCCATGATCTGATCTTCTAAATGATTCAATCTAACATACCTAGGAGTCCTCTGACTCTCTATTCCTCTTCCTGACTCTTTAGTTATTGTTCAATTTTCTAAAACTGCTGGAGTGACTAGTTCAACACTTTGTTTTGGTAAAGGTGCTACCTATTCAGATGTAATCATTTCCACCATCGCTTCCTTCTCATAAACTCTGATTTGACCTCTATTCAGCTCATCCACCTTGACATTAGCACTCTCCACAATTCTCCGCAATCTCTTGTTATAGCATCTACATGATTTGCTTTCATTAGAATAACCAGGAAATATGCCTTCATCACATCTAGGATCAAATTTGCCAATAATATCATCTCTCCTAATATAACATTTACTACCAAAGATTCTGAAATACTTAACTGTAGGTGTATTGCCAGACCATAATTCATAAGGTTTCCTACCAGTTTCTCCTTTGATATGTACTCTGTTGAATGTATAAACCGATGTTCTCACTCCTCTCCAGTAGATATGAGGTAGACTAGATTCCATCATCATTGTTCTAGCAACATCCAAGATAATTTTGTTCTTCCTTTCTACAACTCCATTCTGCTGAGTTGTCCAGGGAGCAGAAAATTGTCTCCTTATACCATGCTTCTCACAAAAGTTATTAAACTCACTGGATGTGAATTATCCATGATGATCTTATTGGCATTTCAGTAGAAAGAAAGATTGTTAGCATTTCAATAAGGATATTGAGAAGGTTGTTGAAGATTATTGATATAATTGAAAAGGATGATAACTATCTTTATAACATTATTTTTTCATTGATGTCAAGAAATTTATTTTCTGATTCAGTATGATGTTGCCATATCTTGAGAAGATTGATTTGAAGAGAATTAAGCTATCGGTAAAAGACACAGAAAGAATGTGATGAATAAGGGGAGAAATGAGTTATTCAATGGGCAACTATTACCGAGTTAGACAATGATGATATCATGATGTTTAGATTGTTTTGATATCCTACATATGTTGTTGATTGTAAGGTTAATACTATACTATGTCACCGAGAAAAGAACCTAGTCGGTAAACCCTAAGGAACCTAGTCGGTAGACCCTAAGGTTGTCGATATTGGTTAATGAAGGCAAAATGTCTATCGAGTAAAGTTTAGTATTTGCCGAGTTGCAACCAAGTTATGATAGATCACATTGGATGGATAAAAGCATTATTTAATGAAGGACAATGATTAGCTCAAGATGTATAAATGATTAGTATGCCGTGCATGAAGTTTGTTAAGGATCTATGGAAAAGGAAAATCAGGAGGAAGATCTACAGTGCAGATTGAACTGCAATAACCTGGTGCAAGTTCCAATGAAGGAATGCAAGTTCCAAGGCAAGGTAAAACATTTTTAGATCGAAGGATACATTGAACCTAGTCAAGATTGAAGATCTGATGGCTAAGATTGATCATGGTAAATGTGATCAAGGAGATTAAGTGGTTAGCAATTGTTTATAAATAAGGAATTGTTGATAAACAATGTATGTGGGCAAGTGCAATCATAGGGATGCTACATAGTGATTACCGAGCACAGAAACTTGAAGACTTGTTTGAATAACAGAGTAGGGAGCCCAACAGAGGGACAAGATAAGTCCTATGACTAGATTGTTTTGAGCAAATAAGAATCTACTTTAGCATTTTAGATGTGAAGTTGCAGATATATTTTATTACTGTTATTTGGTAAGTGACAAAAAATCTCTTAACCGAGTGGACTTAACAGTCTTATTTGTAAACCCTCTAGCAAGGTAACATTCTAAATGAGTGTTTGAAATCCTTTGACAAGGTCACTTCTAACAAAGTGAAGATCCTAACAGATCTGAGGGAAATCCCTTAACTGGGTCACATCTAGCAATGTGTTTGTAATCTTTAACAGGATTTGCTTTTAACTGAGCATACTCTAGAAGAGTATATTTCTTAGTGGGTCCGAAATCCCACAGTGGTTTTTCCCTATTTGGGTTTCCACGTTAAATTTGGCATTATATGTGTTATGATGATTATGTGTTTATGAGTTAGCATGTTTAGCAGTTTTTGGTTATATGGCTGAAGTATAAGTTACCGAGGTTGAATCTGTTGATTTTATGGAAGATTAAGTTTGTATGATTCACCACCCCACCTCTCATCTTGTTAGCTATTGGCATCTGTACTTTACATTTAGTATCAGAACTTATAGATCTATCCTCAAACATTTAATATTCAATCTTGTCTCAGTTTCCACTTTAGCCTTAAAAATTTTAAACTTTTTGAAAGCTTTAGATTTCTCCTTTAGAAAAGTAACCCACATTATTCTAGAATAATCATCAATGATTAGCATGAAATATCTATCACCTTGAAAATTTTTAACTCTAGCAGGTCCACACAAATCAGTATGAATAAGATCAAGAACATCATTATGTTTATCTTGTATACTCCTAAAAGAGGTGATAACCTATTTTCCCATTTGACATTCTTTACATACCAGATTACAGGGCTTCACAATCTTAGGTATATCTCTAACTGCCTTGGTTGAACTGATCTTTACAATGCAATCAAAATTCACATGACACAACCTCTTATGCCATAGCCAACTCTCATCAATTTGTGCAATCAAACATGTCTTCTCACTGGAATTCAAATGAAATATATTACTTTTTGTTTGTGTACCAGTTGCAATCTCCAAACCAGATCTGTTAATGATTTTGCATTTTCCATCCTTGAATTGTAATTAAAATCCCTTATCCACCAATTGTCCTCCATTCAAAAGATTATGCTTCAAATTTTCAACAAAATAAACATTGTTAGTATTTTTCTTACCATCCAATGATATAGTTCCTTTTCCTTTGATCATACATGATTTATCATCTCCAAATCTAACCAGACTCCCATCAAATTCTTGAAAAGATAAAAACTTCCCTTTATCTCTAGTCATATGATGTGAACATCCACTATCAATTACCCATTCATCCTTGTCTTCAATTTTAGCAGCAAGTGCCTTCTCTTCAGGTACATTTTCTTCCAGTGCTAGAACATCTTCCTTGATAGCCAAGAACACACATCCATTGCTGGAACCACTAGCAGAATCTTCTACAGGTTCATCATTAGAGTCAATAATACCTTCCTCATCCACTATGTAGCATGATTTGTCTCTATTTTTCCTGTACTTGTACATATTCTGATATCCAAGGTTAGGCTTAAATGATCTTCTAACTCTTTCCTCAAATCTTGAATTCCTTTAAGGACATCTAGATACAAAATGACCAATCTTATTACATGCAAAACATTTAAAAGGTGCTTTTCCTTCGTACTTACTTCCTACCGGTCCTTTAAGTACTCTTATAGCAAATAGTGCTTCAAGTTGCTCAAACTCATCATCTTCTCTCTTCATATCATCCAATTCCTTTGTATATAAAGCTTTCCAATCTTTCTTACCGGTTGCTGATGCAGATGCATGAAAAGAAGGTTTAGACTTCATAGCTCCAGAAGGTCCAAATTCTTCAAGCTCAAAAGCGGATAATTTCCCAACCAAGGTATCTCTGTTGACAGAAGTATCAGCCATTGTTCTCAACTAATTAATAGTAGTAGCCTTCATTTTGTAAGTTAGTGGCAGGGCTCTCGGGACTTTAGAAATAATTTAATCTTCACTCAAAGTTCCAACACAACATTGAATTCCCATAACAATCTCATTTACCCTTTCCATCAATGTAGTAATCCTTTCATCTTCTTCCATCTTAAGGTTTTCATATCTAACCCAATAACCATCAAGTTTAGCAATCTTCAAAGTAGGGTCACCTTCATTAAGAGTCTCCATATTATCCCATATAGCCTTTCTAGATGATTTGTCAGTTAATCCCATTATTTGTTGATTAGAAAGTGTGCACAAGAGGGCTTCTCTTTCTCTATAATCATTCTCAAGCTCCTTATTCAGGTTTGCCAAAGGAGGATTTCCAGATATCAGATTATAAGGTGTAACACCATTCTATGTGATCTCCTAAATTTCCTTGCCAAGACATCTCAGATGAGTCTTCATCTGAATCTTTCATACTATGTAATTTGTTCCATCAAGCCTAGGAATATCTCTCCGAAAGATAGCTCCATATGAACTAGATGAACTTGAACTATTAGTCGCCATAAGATCTTCCTCAAGTGATTAAGATTTCTACAGAGAGGACCAAATCTCTAATACCAATAGTTAGATAGTTCAAATAACTGGAAGACAACTGAGAGTGGGGGTGGGGTAGATTAGTTGTCACAGATTACCAAAACATTTAGCATCTAAATCTTTAATACTGAAACCCAAAATATTAATACCAGAATGCTTAAACCAAATATCGAAATAAAAATTAAATCAATTAAGCATAAACAATGATTGGAGAATAAATACCATCCATATGACACCAAGATTTATACGTGGAAAACTCAATAAAGGGAAAAACCACGATGGGAAGCCTACCCACAATCAGATAATACTTTTGCAGTAAGTATGTGAATTAAAATTGAGGGGCCTGCACTTGCAGGAAGGCCAATATCCTAGAGTGCACTTCTCATCACAAAAGGAGTCTCACTGACTACATGGAAATCCAAACTACAATCCGGAAGAGTGAATGAACTGCAAAGATAGCATCTCCTATGCCTGAGTACAGTTCTGGTTAAGCTCAATACCGGAGGACTAAATCCTCTTACATAAACCCAACTCAATCTCTAATTATCAACCAAATCCTCTGCTTGAATGATATTACATTATTCACACATTACATATCCATTTACCATTCCCTTGACCATAACCATGATGATCCACAATGAGATCTTACATCATATATATACAAACCCTCGACCATAAACAATCAGGTCAGCCACCAGACAATAAACCAATTACATAATTACAAAACATGTTGTCCTTAGACCAAACAAATAATATCCAACACAAAAGACATCCCAGAAACACATCGAGAGGTCCAATCCACACGTTACATTAAGTCGATCCATAACCTAGATCAACCGGGACCAAATATAGGTCCACACGCTAAAGCAATAATCTCCATCCACCAAGTGTTAAACATGATCACTAACAACATCCTGAATCTCCACTAGAAGTTGCACCAACACCACTTATGCATATCATCAAAGCTCTATCGGTGAAACCCTCGTCGGTACCACAAGCAAGCTTCCAGGCAAATAGGATAGAATCCGATCACCGGACCAAAACCAACTGATTGAATATGAACATGAGAATCAAGAATAAGCCATTTCCATAACCAAATCATACCAAAGAATACCGGATCATGTCGGATCTAAACCAACCAGAAACCACTCATCCTACCGGGACCAGAAGGGTGCCAGTAAAGCATCCAAAATAGCTAGTGTTGACATCAATGACAAAACATCAATGAAACACATAATCGATTCCACCAAATGGCCAAAAAATTAAACAATTTTTCTCACCAGCATTCAAATGAAAGATATTACCTTTTGTCTTAGTTCCTGATGCAATCTCTATACCAGAGGCATTTGGAATCTTGCATTTACCATTCTTGAATTGAAAATCATATCCCTTATTAACCATCTGTCCAACACTCAAAAGATTATGCTTCAAACCTTCAAAATATAATATATCATCAATATTATACTTACCATCAAGAGAAATAGAACCTCTACCACAAATTACACAAGCATTATCATCTCCAACTCTCACTATACCACCATCATACTTCTCCATATTTACAAATTTAATTTTATCACCTATCATATTATGTGAACAATAGTTTTCAATTACCCATTCATCTTTCTCTTAAATCTTAGCAACCAAGGCTTTCTCCTCAACAATAAAGCTTTTAGAATCCATGGGTACCGGATATCTTCCTTGATAGCAATAAATACAAATTCATCTTCTAAATTTCCATTCTCAGACTCTTCATCTATCACACCTTCATTAGCAACATAATAACATTTGTTTTGATATTTGTACTTCTGGTTAGGCTTATAGGGATTATGATACTTGTCATGCTTCTCATATCTATCATGCTTATCAAATTTATCATGCTTATCATACTTTGACATTCATTCCAGACACCTGAAAGAAAAATGTCCTATCTTATCATTCTTTCAAGACACCTGGAAGAAAAATGTCCTATCTTATTACAAAAATAACATTTCAAAGGTAACTTCCCATCATACTTACCAGCTCCCTTAGGCAATCTTTGAGCAATAGGGGCTTCAAGATCTTCAAAATCTCTTTCATGTTCTTCCATCTCTCTCATTTCTCTTTCATATCTGGAAACCCTAGATGAAATTTCTCACAGATCATAATTATGCTTCCCGGATACAAAGGCTTTAAATCTAGTCTCAAATTTACCATGTGATTCTCCAAAATCACTCAACTCAAAAGCAATAAGTTTACCAACCAGCATGTCTCTTGTCATAGTGGTTACAGTCTAGATCTCATCATTATCAACAACTTTAGTTTTGTAAGCAGGAGGCAAGGATCTCAACACTTTAGCAACAATCTCATCTTCTTCAAGAGTTCCACTAGCGCATTTGATGTTCATGACAAGTTCATTCACTATAGCCATAAAGGATGATATGTTCTCATCTTCTCCCATCTTCAGCATCTCATACTTTCCTTTCAAACTCTGTAGTTTAGAAACTTTGACATATTTATCTCCTTCATACAAGGTCTTTAACTTTTCTTCAAGAGTTCCACTAGCACATTTGATGTTCATGACAAGTTCATTCACTATAGCCATAAAGGATGATACGTTCTCATCTTCTCCCATCTTCAGCATCTCATACTTTCCTTTCAAACTCTGTAGTTTAGCAACTTTGACATATTTATCTCCTTCATACAAGGTCTCTAAATTTTCTTAGATCTCATGTGCAATCTGCAATCCCATCACATTAGACATATCTAAATCGGTCAGGGCACTCAACAATGCTTATTTAGCTCTTATGTTATGTTCAACATCCTTGATCTCATTTGAAGTATTAATTGGACCATTCTAAGAAAAATTGTAGGTATTCTTTGTAATCTTCCAATAATCATCTCCAAGACACTTCAAATGACACTCCATTCGGTCCTTCCATATAGTGTAATTGCTTCCAACAAATCTCAAACTCTCTTTCTTGAAAAAATAGTTAACCATCTCGGATCTCCTCAAGTGGTCAAGCTTCTTCCAGAGGATCTAGCTCTAATACCAATTGTTTGCAACAATAATGAATGAAAACTAAGAGGGGGGAGGGTAAATCAGTTTTCACTAGATCTGACAATTTATGCACAACTTCACATATGATCAATTGCAACAAGAACAAAAATAAGCACAATAATAACAACACACATAACAACAAGATTTTGATGTGGAAAACCCGGTTAAGGGAAAAACCACGGTGGGAACCTCCCCACTATAAGATGATACTCTGCAGTAGTATGTGAAAATATTACAATGGGAAATGCACATGCATTCAAGCACACTACCTAGAGCTCATTGCTCAAAAACAAGGACTACAACCCTGAGGAAGGCTCACTGTCTTACAAACACTAGACAACAATCCAGATTACATGAACTAAAATAATAGCATCTCCTAATGCCTGATGACAATTCCATCAAGCACATTTGTCTTCTCTAAACACTCTCTGCTCTACACTTCTCACCAAAAGATGAATTCACTTGTTCACAAATACACCTCTCTCTGATAATGGAGACACAACACCCATATCTAAATTACATGAATATGACACCTATTTATACAAATCATCAACCTTGACTACAAGGTTGACTCAACCCTTAAGACATAATTACAAAATTACATCACATGATACATAGATCAAGCATGGAACCAATGCAATGCCATGGCGATATAACATGGACCCAAATCAAATCCACGAACATGCAACACCACCAAAAATCTTGCCAAACACGCTACACTACCAAAAATGTTGCATAACACGAAGAACATCACTGGACCCATAAGATCCTCAATAACACACACAATGATCAATGCGAACCAGCAAAATAAATAGGAAACGATTAGGAAACGCCAACAAGAGCATTAGAACTATCTGCAATAGCTGCACCAACACCACTTAATCAAATCTTCATCGATCAACACACTAATACTCAAGAACACTCAACAACAGAAAATGGGACTAGAAAGATAACTTGCAGAGCACCAAATCATGAACCATCTGAATTGAAGATACACATGAACATCCCAAACACTTTCCCAAATCTACAACTCAAGATATAATCATTCCGTAGCACAACAGATCAAATACAAGAACACTGTAACATTGAACATTGAAGAACCAATCCTCATACCAGAATCCATAACTCAATCAAATAACCACATATCATCATGGAACCAACACTGAATCAACTAGAGATACTTCATTATTGAAATCACAAATATTCCGCACCAACACATCTACAACATACCTACTAAAACAACCAAACCAAAGTTCTCTACAATACCAAAACACAAGAATATGTTGACATCAATGATAACAACATGTCCTAGCAACAACAATATCCAAGATAAGTCATATACCATCCTAAAGAATCTCATACCTAACATTGTTGGGATACCTCATTTTCATAAATATATTGGGAAATTCTAGACCCCAGTAGCCTTGTGTTGACCTTTACCATGTTATGTAACAATTTCATATTTGAGGATACTTCTCCTGCAGAACACTTTATTAGATCCTTGAAGGATACGACCTTCGATTGGTTTTTTTATGTAACTAATAACTCAAAGAATACTTTTTTACAACCTGTTAATCAGTTTCTTCAATACTTATAAGCTATCATTGGACCTTGAGATTTCTCATCTAATTTGATTCATTTCAAGCAAGGGTGATTGATTTTATAAGGTGTTATCAAGCTCTTTTCTCTCAAATCTCTTATCCCCTTCTAGATGTTGATGTGCAATGAATTTTCATTGGAAACACATAGCCACACAACCATGACAAGTTATTTTGATGAAATATCCTTTATTCACATACTTATGTATAGCTCTCCATGATTACAAAAAATCAATTAACTAGTATGAGGTCTCTTCCTTGTTAGCTCCTATTGTTTAGTTCGAGGAAACTCCTAATTTACAATCATTTAAAAAGTTTAAAATAATAGTTTAATTAAAATTAATCATTCCTCTAATCACATTAAAACTTAGGTTGTAATAACAATACCTTTTACTGTAGTCCTCTTTCCTCCTAGATTAAGGACTCGACAGTTTGACCAATTTTATAATTCTTTCTATTCCATTATGATCCAATTTATTGATAATAAATTAATCTATCTTTCCCCTATCCATATCATAGATACCTCAATACCTTTACCTCGTTCATTTATTGTGAAGGATTTTTGTCAATATCATCATGCTCCTAGACATGATACTAAGCAATGTATGCATCTTAAACATGAAATCCAATAACTCGTTGACTCTAACATCATTTAGGTAGCTAGCGTAAATGAAAAAGTCAATAAATATATTTCTCCTCCAAACTATGACTTGCAAATTTTCTCTAACCCATTACCATCCACTTCAGCTAACCTTGTATACCTTGCCATTGAAAATCGATCCTATTCCCCAAGACAAATATCTTATGAACCTAGTTAGCATAATAGATGCCCACCCTCGCCAACCCAAATCTAAACCTAATGTTACCATAATATCGATGCTTCTATTCATGTACTTGATGCACCTCTATACATCACCACTAAAATTAATGATAAACCCAGATAGGGAGCACTCATTAATCTTGTTTTCTTGATGAATTTTATTAAAAAATAAATTATCTATGTGCATGAATTTCACCAAGATACATGAAAAATCACAAGTTTTAGTTAGACTGCATTATGGTTCCACTCTTACTAACCTTGGTACCACAACCCTTCATGTGTTGGTTGGACCCAAAAGCCTAGATGTATCCTTTATCATAATTCCAACCTCAAACCAATTTCATATTAAGCTAGGTCATAGTTCACTCACTTCTGTGAAGGTGGTCCCTTCTAGGATCCACAAGTGTATAATTTTTTTGGTTGAAGAAGAAGTGTATACTATTTATCATAGTGGATTTCAACCCTCATCTCATTAGGGAGACTTTTCACTTTATTTCCCCAAAAAAATTTATTTGTTCTTTATGTGCTCTTCATCCTTCATGCTTATAGTTATATCGTATCTAGGGGATGAGGTTAATTCAAAATAATACATTATTGGTAACATAATCATACTATCTCCTAATCATTGGATCCCTTATATATTGTTGTATCATCTTGTTTCATTGAATATGGTATCACCTTGTTTTTCTTAGGTTGAGGAAAACTTGATGTGGTTATGTGCTTGTTTTTACATGTATCATTTTTTCACCTTAAAGGCAATTGCTCCTAATTGGCACTACAAATTAGTTTAAGGTGGGGGCATATATTCATTGTATGTTTCACTTTGTTCAAACATAATGAATTTGGTTGGGATCTTGCAACACTTGTTGATCATATTTGTAGAAATTTATTATAATTTTTCTAAAAACCATACATTTTTTCGGCCCATAATTTTTTATATTGGTGACGTGAAACTCACTTTACTAGTTTGTGTTGTTTTCAGTTACTACTTTTAGAGCTCACCTAGCTTAATGTAGCTTGCTATTCAATGATGTCTTCACTATTCCATGATCTACCAAGCAAATAGTGGATTTTTCTATTCCATGACTTAGGGATGTCATTGTGGATATGGCTCCTAGTCAAGAGCTATGGATCTTGCTAGTCTAAGATGTCATACCTTGTGTATTTGTTGATATACCTCCTTGTCAATATTTGTAAATATTCCTAGTCCAAGATGAAATACCTTGTGCATTTGTAGATATGGTTTCTAGTCAATATTTGTGGTTCTTCCTAGTCTGAAATGCCATCATATGTTCGCCTTGGCCTATATAACTAGGGCATCCCCTTTGTAACATTATCTCATATCATTGTATCATTTGCATCCTTGATAGAATGAAATTATTATCTCATTATTGATCTCTCTTTTAATTTCATTAAGTGCCTTCATTTTGGGTGGTTATAAGCTTCAAATCTTTAGTATGCCATGAACGCACGTGATATAACCTAGGTTCTCTAAGTGAATCCCATATGACCAACTCTATCACAAACACATTCGCATTCCTTAAAATTATTTAAGTGGGTGTTATGCTTAGTGTAGGATCACAACACAAATTTAATCCCATCTACTAGATGGGGGATAGATAGAGGTAGTCAGGTACATATGAAATCTCTTATTGTTGAGTGCTTAAAAAATTCACCCTAATGAGTTATATCTTGACACCTAAAGGTACATTATGAGTAGCTTCAAGGTGTGAAACACATCTCTCATAGGTCACACCAAATAATGGGTGATGTCCTTAGGCCTCCTAAATAGAAAAATGCACTATATCATATGAATAATAAGGAGAGAGCATATATGTGCTCAAACACTCTTAAAACAAACAAAATGACTTAGGTTGACTAAGGTTTCAGATTTCCAAGATCACCAAATTGTATGAGGAGAGAATACACCTATATGAGGGCCCCAATGTAGCAAGAAAGTTATTTAACCCTTCAATCTACTTAATTCGCCTAAATTTAATGTAAATTCAAGTGTCTTTGACTAGTCAAGGGAAATGCATTAGTAGTTGTATAATGTGATTCTTAGACTAGCATAGGAGAGCTATAAAAACCACTGTTAGATTGGTCACAATAAAATCTCAAAGGTAGTATTTTAGTCCAACAAAGATACCAATGAAAAGAAACTATAATTCCTAAAGATGACTTTACCATATGTATCTACTAATTTATAAACATGTCTATTGAAAAACAAATCCCCTTAAAAGTAAACATGTATGCTGATTTATAAATGCATTCGCTAAAAAAGGTGTGCACTTAAAATTGGTGTATATATGTTGATTCATAAATGCGTTTACTTAAAAATTGATGCATGTGTTGATTAATAAACTCATTCATTCAAATGCTAAATCCACTTAAAATTATAGATCGCCTATTGATCTAGGTCAAAACCACCAAAATAGAACCTACAACGACAAAATAATAAAAAACTATAGAAAGTGGATCAGTAATCTAGGGACAAAAGTCTCACTAGACGTGCCAAAAATGTGTGCATGAATTTTTTGTCTATTGTGAGCAAATTAAATTATTAAAAAGTAAACAACACAAAGAAATAGGAAAACACTCAATTAAGGCTTAAGGAAATCTAAATGAACATAAAATTCAGCATACGATCCTATGTTAGAATCCTTGTTACACTTTGAAAGTAGATTTACCCAAGTGATTTAATTTGATATGTGTGCTTGCAAATTTGGCAACACACCGTTGTATTCACAAGTTGGGTGCATGAAAATGGCTAAGTGATGAGAGATGTATAGATTTTGAGAAAATTGGTAGATAGTTAAGATAAATTGGGAAGATCAAGGGTGATGATTTATTGAGACATGTCAAGTAAGGAGATGATGACAAGTGTCATTTAGTGGTTGGTTGAGATGGAGCAAGATGATTAAAGAGAAAATAAAGGATGAAGTATCCTTCTTGGGAGGATTGGATGGATGGGGTGGAAAGGGTACTTGGGAGTACCCTTGAGGGATGGGCAAAGACTTCAACCATGTGACATTTTACCAAGGCTATGTCACATATACAAAGGCCCATCTCATTGTGTAGAAAAGGCACATGCATTTATACACATGACAGTGTGAAGGAATTGAGGGGTCTAACTAGGATTTGGTTGTGCAAGTAGGTGATTAGGGGATTAAATGGTTTTATACCACTTAAAGAAAAGTGGAGGAAAATATGAAATTAAATAGATAGATATATTTATTTGATTTTTGGGATGAGAATGGGACGATTTAGATAAATAAATGCTTAAAGTAGACAATAGGAGGAAGATGATTTAATTATTTAGGCTAGGAAATGAATGTCTGTGAGTAGTGATGGATAGTGATTTTATTAATTAAAGAATAAAATGTTATTTATTTAATAAAGGGATGGGAATGCGATAACTAATTGAATAATTAGAGTTATGTTCAATCAATTATAGAGGAAATAATTAGATAATGATGATGTGTTGAAATTTTAGGTGTCTATAATTATAATTCTTAACTTCTTCTAAACCCAAATCTAAATCCAAAAAGAAAAATCTCCTTAAAAATTATCATATCTCATACAAATTATTTAACTCAACTTCTTAATTTGCTTCCTTCCAACCTCTACTTTCTTTCAAGGATATCTTCACCATTTAAAAACTTAATATATTTTCATACATCCTAATTTAGATCTATTCTCAACTTATAAATTTACCCATCCATCTCTCATAAACGGCAATAAGCTCAGTAGCTTATAAGAATAAAAAGTAAGAGCAAACAACAAGATTTACCTGTGGTTATATTTTAGGGTTCAAAACAAGCTTTTACGCTTGCTATTTTAGAATGTAATCAAATTTGAAAAAGTAGTCTGTGTTTGATTGGATGACCATAGCGACCAGGAAGCTGTGATTTTAGATTGACCACGTCACCAAAACCTACTATTTTATATGTAAATCGTTTTAATTTGTTTGAATATTATTAATTAAATATTTTTATAAATGTTATTTATTAATATAGTTTGTCATGTTTTGGATAAAAGCAATGGATTAACTAGTTTATTTTTTAAGTCTTTATATAAATTGATCACATATTAAATATCAGTCAATATCAGTCAATATCATTCACATCTAAAATCAAATAAAAAAATTCGTGTATTAATTGTGAAATCAAATACATTTGTGATTTTAGATTGACCAAGTCACCAAAGTTCTCGAAGATAATTTACTTCATTGCACAATGTTTCATATGTAAATCATTTTAATTTGTTTGTATATTATTAATTAAATATTTTTATGAATGTTGTTTATTAATATAGTTTGTCATGTTTTGAAAGAAAAACAATTGATTATTTAGTTTACTTTTTTTTTTTTTTCAAAGTCTTTATATAAATTGATCACATATTAAATATCAAAGTCAATATCATTCATATAATAAAATAAATATTCACTAATCAATTGTGAAATCAAATACATTTGTTTTATTTTCAAGATCTAATGAAATGAAATAAATGTTGTAAGAGTCAAAGAATATTTATTACAATCTATGGTGAGTTCTATCTAAGGTGTAGAAAAGGTGTAAACAATAGAAAATCTTCTCAATTACAATAAAATCTTAGATCAAAAATTTAAAATGGATTTTCAAATATTAATGTGTGTGTGCGCGCGCGCACGTGTGTGTGTGTGTGTGTGTGTGTGTGTGTGTGTGAGAGAGAGAGAGAGAGAGAGAGAGAGAGAGAGAGAGAGAGAGAGAGAGAGAGAGAGAGAGAGAGAGAGAGAGAGAGAGAGAGAGAGAGAGAGAGAGAGAGAGAGAGATAAATGTTCACTTTCTCTGTATCTAATAAAGCTATCAAAACTAAATCCAGATGATCATTGAAGGATAGTAGTTGTAACTTTTCAAATTTTAATTTAGTATTTTTTGTTCAAGATTTAATTTTCTACCTTGTGTGAAATGAGCAAAAAGAAGTTTGAACACTTCAAATACAATAGTTGTAGCTTTAAATCACTACAAATAACAAATCTTTTCTAGTTTTCCTCACCTGCCAAAAATAATTGGTGTTTTCCAATAGACATCACCAAACTTTCCCAATAATCTTTGTTGATTCATTTACATAGAATTATCCAATATATGATTGTGGTTTTAAAAGGTAGTTTGGGTGACCATAGATTGTACCAAATCATACAAGGTATCACCTAAGCCCTACCAATGATGGTAGTTGAATAATGTCATCAGTGTGAGGCAAGATTGTCTTGAGGAAATATTTTGCATCAATGTTATATTTTCTTCTAATTCAGTAGCATTTTCTCAAGTATGCACCTTACTAGTAACGATTGCACGTAGTCTTAACTATTTTTAGGTTATTATGCACACAACTAGGAGCTTGTTTATATTCTAATATGCGGTTGCAATAACCTTTTAAAGCCTTATCAACAAATTTATTTTTTGTATATCTTTCCATCATGTGGTATTCTATGAGAATACATCTCCTTGAGGCATTTACCAAATTGTCCACATGCCTTGTCTATGCTTGCATTTTTTTTTTGAATACATGTTTATAATTGTCAAAAATCCCTCTTCCATTATGCTTTGATACGTCTATGCATACCTTATTCTACAACGCATTTTGGCAATGAGAGAACAAATTAGAAAGCCAAAAAAGACAATAATTTCATTCAATGGTGAAGGAACATTATATAGTAAGAAATTCAGGTATGTCGGGTATGTGGTTAGGAAACTACATAATAGAATAACTAGAATAACAAATAATGAAATATTACGTTGACATTCCCCCCCATTATATCGTTCCTACAAATGTACCATTGAAACCTCAAGTTTCACCTATCTAATAGACACTCCCTTAAGACTAAAACATAAAACATATTGATTACATAAAATGAATACATATTTTTGAGAAGAGCTTTCCTTGAAGAACCAAATCTTGAATTAACTGGAACTCCACCAAGATTCCTCGTGAACCTTGTAAAGATATAACTCTGAACTAAATTCCCGAATTCTACTTTCCTCGAACTCTTGTATCATAGACACCAAACAATTCGATACACTTCAATGGTGACAGTTAGACAAAAATCTCAAGCGAACCGCAGGAGGGTCAAAGTGCCTGAGTTAATATTGGGCTTTGCCTCATTGAATATTCATACCATCCCACAATAGTTTAACCGCCTCGTGCAAAACATTATCATGCATTTTGTTCATAGTCATCTAAAAAATGCATCAAAATAGTTACAGATGTCTTCCATCGGCTCTGATACCATAATGAGAGAATTTGGCTATACACCTGGCAATTGTATTTTCTCAATAATTAATAAAGAATTTTTGTGTATGTCTTGTTATAATCACAATCCATGAGAATAAATCTCCCTGGCATTATGTCAAATAGGTCATGTGCCTTGTCTATTATCCTACTATTCTTCCCTTGTGAAAAAGGTGTTCTTGAGAATATATAACTGAACTTTATGGTTTCAAATTTTTGGGTTTGAGAAATCTAGACGTGGTTACTATTAGAATCTATCATTAAAGAGGTTTTTAATTTTTATAAGTAAATTATTAATGATTTAGATGTCAATGTTTGTGGATTTGAAATGTTTTTTTATTGAAAGTTACTTAAAATGTATAAGGTTGTTTTCATATTGTGTAATTCAAATTCTATGAAATTGACGTGGGCTCTAGGGAAAGATAGGAAATGATTTCCTTAAATAAAATTAATGCATTAAAAATATGGAAATATTGAATAATATTTCTAGTTTAAGAAGTTGGTTTATTTATTAGTAAATTAATCAGCAAGTAAAAAATAACAAATGGAAAATATCTAAGTAGGTTTTAATAATTGAATCTTTTGAGAGGAATATTCTTTTAGGTATGCAATTCTTGCATAATTTATAGAGTTTAAGGTTTATATTTGTTGAGTTTGAAAAAATTGAAGTTGGTATAGCTGGGATGTATTTTTTAAGTCTTTGTTTTGCATTTCCTAGGATTTTATTATAATTATAAATATTTTTTATTAAACTTTAAAAAAAAAAATGTTGGTCTTAGAAATTGTCATTTAGTTTTATATCTTATTTAGTTGGCATATTACATTTTTAACACAATCTATACATTTCTTCAACATAAAATAAAAGCATATAATATAAAATTTAATGAAAATTGAATGGAATTTATGTACATAAATGAAATAATTTGAAGTTAAATATTAGGGAAATCATGTGAGTTATTAAATTTATTATTTGTCTGATTGCATATAGTAATTTATTTAATTTTAAGGGTTTAGAATTGTTGCCTTGAGAAATTTGCAAAAATGTACTTCTAAGATTAATTCGACCATTCATTTAGATTTTCATCTAATGAACATGAACTATGACTCCCAATGGTGTATCCTTACATACTAAGTCATAATATGTAGCCAAAGGGTGAAGAAATAAACTTTGATATATGTGCATAAACTACATTGCTACTATATTATGCAATAAAAACCAAAATTAAGGTGATGTGGACTTCAAAAATGATCAAGCATAAGCACATGCATAAAACACTTGAAAAAGGATGAACATTTTACAGTGGGTAGAGAAGGGTTTTAAATTTCTATCATAGGTAGTCTAATCAAGTGTACATCTTGTATTATGTGGGAAGATGGTGCATATCCCAAATTAATATATGTGATCCAAGATTCATAAATTTAAAATATTTACTCTGTGTGTAGCTTCTTGATCTCCTCTCAATAAAGTTGTCATACATTAGACTAAATTAGTTTTCATCAACCCAAAAAAGTTTATTTATATGATATATATTCTAGTAGAGGGTGATTAAAAAACTATCTAACTCTAATTTTAAAGCAATATATAAAAAGATAACCATCATATCACTAATAGGGTTTTATAAAGAATGTCCTAAGATAGTTCTCCAATCACACTTCTAAAATGATAGCCTTTGAATTAACTTAAAATTATATGAAATATAATTTTATACACATTATATGAAGAATGACTTAGTAAGAAAGAGTAGAAAATAATTGATGGATGATGATGTATAGATTTCATTTTATCATTTCAATAAATAAATAAATTCATACAAAATAGGAACATTATGAAATATCAATGCCTATTATTGAATATAAATTGCAATATTTAGTTTGAAAATGTAAGACACGGCTATATTCATCAATGTCTCTCAATATTATAGGATAAAAATTAACATTTGTCATATAGGTAGTAAAAATGTTGCTAACATTATAATCTAAATTAGCCAAATTAATGCATTTTCATTGCATATATATTTTTATCTGAGTTATAATTATAAATTGATTTTATGTTGATGGTAATATCTTGATGGTCAATTTTTTGCTCCTTCTTTTTCATATTTGTAAAACTTATGTATTTGTATTTAACACTTTGAAGAGTTGATATGATGGTTAACCCTCTTTAAAGAAATTTCATGCTTTAGGGATTTAGCATTCTAATAATTAAAATATTTATAATCCTTGTATATGTCTACTATCTTTATAATACAATTCTTTTTTTCTTATTGACCATATCCACCCTACTCATCTTGTTATACTACTTCATAAATCATTGACCAATAATTCCATATCATCTTTCCCCCTTAATAACTAATCTTGATTAAGATTTTTTTTTAATTTCTATGGTTAAGGCCTCCTCAAAAACTAATCAGTAGGTATGCTATTTCAAAGAATCCCTAGAATTGTATATTAGTTCCAAGCCCTATTGAAATTTTCAATAGGGTTATTCCTTGGTTTATCAGCAAAGTTAAGGTTCTAGTTGGTAGAGGAGCCAAAATGGTATTTATCATTTGAGTTTGGTAGAAAGAGGTAAAATTTTGACTCAAGTGCAATGAGTTCGAGGAATGACAACTTTTGGGAACATCAAGAACTATTGATGAGTTTTGTTTCCCACTTCAACATTTGATAAGTCCTTGATAGCCCTTGGAAAATCAAAGTTAAAGTGCAATTCTAAGTTCCTTTGAAACTCTCAATGATATGAAGCGCATTAGAGTTAGCTATTGTATTGAATCTTTTAAGTCAAAGCTTACACTAGTTCATAGCACTAGTAAAACTTCTTATGTTTTTGAATTCCTAAATAGCCCTTGAAAAACAAAGACAAGTGTACGTCAAAAAAAATTCTTCAAATCCCAATAACTTCAATCTCTTGATGAAGTTCATTACCCTAACAAGCTAAGTGTTCAATATCTTGGGAAATTTTATAACATTGATAGCCAAGCAATGAATATACAGGGTCCAAGAAAAGCTCAAAGCTTTACAACCAAGATGAAAAGTGCAAGTTGCAAAAGAAATCCGATACCAAGACAAGTAAGAAAAAGTTTGGGTTCTTATAATATGTATTCATGAATGATTGTGCAGAAAGGGAATGGGTTTTTAAAGGCTCTAAAAACCTTGACCGATATAGAAAAAGGCAATGCAAATATTCAGATGAGTTTTGGATGCCAATGGAAAAAATAGTTTTGAACCTTGATGGGAATTGAACCTCTATAGTAGAAGATAAAGCAAATAAATATGCCACAAACAAATTGAGAAAGTAATTTGATAAAGGAAAATGGAAAATGATCACCGAACTATTTTAGTTCAAGTAGTTGAACTATAACATGCCAAAACATAAAAGTGATAAAAGTGCAATGGTTAAGGGGTTATAAAATTAGTTTTGAAGATCAAATTAGATAGAGATTGGCTAGCAATTTGGAAAAAAAAGTTTAGAATAGAGAGAATAAGGCTAAAGGGAATGCATGAATGAACAGTGAATAATACTCATGTAGTTTTGCAAATTAATTTAAAGAATTCAATTTCTTTTGTCCAAAGATTATAATTATTGTTGTGAAAGGTGCATGATTGGGCTACCTAGAAAGAGACCCTGATATCAACTGGATTGCATATACTCTCAACTTGTAGATCCAACTCTTAAATTGATTTTGAATCTAAGAATCTAACTTCACTTAAATATGTGACATGAAGTTTGATCTAGACTCATACTCCAAGTCTTTAACTTGACTTATAAACTAGCCTCTATCTTAATTTTGCATGTATTATATTTTTGACATGATCTGTAGATTAAGTATTAATATATTTGTACAATAAAATATTAAGGAGAAAGAATATATAAATTCTAATATTTTTTATTTTTAACAATGAATAAGAATCACTTATGATGTCCCTATTTCAAATGCATAGACCATTGGTTCACGCATCTTTAAAATGTTATAAAATTGGCAGTTTCACCAAATGTGCAATAAACATGGTAATAAGTATGTTCATGTAATGTAGTGTTATTATAAATTACAAAACCTTAAAGAAACATCTAGTATAAAAGTCCTCTCCAAATTTATCTAAAAACTTTCTATGTAGGGTTTTGCATTTTTAATATTAAACAAGTGTAACAGGTATGGTGTCTCTATTTCAAACTTATGGAATATTGGTTCACAAATATTAGTGATGCCTTCATAAATGGCACAAGGTTAGCAAATGATAAACAACACAAAAGACACGAAACCATTAGTGTTAGTTAATAAAAAACTAATCTAAAAAGGCATACCAAGAGAGACACTAAAAATATGCAAACATATTTAACTATCAAAGCAAACATGATGAGGCATCTCCAAATACCTCCTAACATGCTCTTAGTTTCTTTCTCCCTTGTTCCTCTCCTCTCCAAGTTCCAAAATAGTGTAGCTCTCAGCAGCTTTTTGCACTATGGATGCTTATGGAGGATTGAGATTGTAGTATTGTGCTTCAAATGTGAAATGAAAAGCTAATACTATGCTATTGATGCTAAAATGATTTATTTTATCAAAAAGACAAGATATTAGATGATTATGCTAAAATGCTCTCTAAAAATGCCTATAGCTTAAATGCATACAAGTTTCCAGGATCTGGATTATGAAGAAATGGGCTCTATTTATAGGGAAAATGGAGCAATGGATGGTTGAGATTGAACAATCTCAACAAGGGTCAGGATTGAATGATTTCAAATCCATGTGAGGGCTTTCAACCCAATCCCAGGATGACAAGTGTCAAGGTGAGATAGGTTGAGAGGGGAGGGAATAAGAATTAAATGCCTGATATGACTTTGGAAGTTAAAGTCAAGGTTGGTTGAATGAATAAACTCTTTATTCAAAGAATAAAACTTTTATCCAATGGATAAACTCTTGTGCAAATGTGAAATGGATGAATATGGTCAAAACAATAAATGTTTGGGGAGACAAGTTTGAAATAACCATAAATGGTTATGTAAGAGCCATAAATGGTCATGTAAGAGCCATTAGTGGTCTTGGAAGACTTTGGGGGTTAATTTGTTGAACACACAAAGCATTAAATACTTTTCAAAGACTTTGGAGTCTTTGAGAAGTGACTCCATTTTGCTTAGGAATGTGACAATAATTAGGGGATGGATTAGGCTAATTAGGAAGGGGTTAGAAGAATTTAGAAGGGGATTAGATTTTGCAAGTGGATTTGGTGGGTGAGGGAAAATAGGATTTTATTAAAATAAAAATTCATTTATTTCAATAAATGTGTGCAAGTTGCATTTGTAGGAAAATGCAAGTGGGGGGGGATAATGATTTAAATAAATGTTTTATTTAATTTATTTAAAAGAGGAAAAAGGGGATTTAATTAAATAAATAGATTTTATTTATTTAATTGATTGGAATTTGATTTAATGAATTAATTAAAATAAATTAAATAATTTATTTAATTAATAGAAGAATGTTTGGAGATGAATTAATTAAATATTAATTTAATTAACTGATGGCTAGTGGGTTTTTAATCAAATAAATAGCGTTTATTTATTTAATTAAGCTGGACAGATTTGTGTGACTACATTTGCCCCTCTTTGAGACGGTGCGGTTTATCGCATCGTTTCAAAGAAAGAAAAACTGGTGTGAAGAAAATGCCTCATAAAATGTTAATTTAATGGGTGGTATGCCCCCTCGAGAGATGGGCCGAAAAATTTTGAAAAATCGGGTGATCTTTCGAAAAAGAATGAAAATTGGCGAGGTGGTAGAAGAGAAGAAGTTAGCCATATGGGTGAAAAGTAGAAGAAAACGGGGGAAACATGGAGAAATGGGGGGCTCAGGAAGTTCACGGGGACCACGGCGGTGAGCAGGGAGAAGTTACAGTGTCAGCGAAGGGTATAAATGGGGTGAAAGGGGTGAAAACAAGATCATTTGTGACCACAACCAGTTGAAAACAAGAGCTCTGATAGTGACATTTGGAGGAGCGATCAGCAGCTAGGATGCCGATTCTGATCACTGAGCATAGATTCGAGCGAGTCCGACAGTTCCAGCGCCCAGATGACTACGGACTAGCGGTACGCAAATTCGAAAACTTAATTTTTATGCATTTTTGATAGCTTTTTAGCCGAGTCCAAGTCAAGTTGGAGCAAGAGCGCTGGAACTACGGTTTTGGCGCTTTTGCTCCATAAACTAGCGCTATTGTGTCACAATAGCGCTATGGTCCCTTGTTTGAGTGCTTTTGATTTGCATTAGCGCTATTGTATGCAAGTTTTAGCGCTTTTGCACTTCTAGCGCTATTGAGGACTTAATTGAGCGCTATTGTTTTTAAGTAGCACTACTAGGTGGTTGTTTTAGCGCTTTTGTAGTTTGAACGCTTTTGTATAGCTGATTGAGTGCTGTTGTTAGGGTTGTAGCGCTGTGGATGGTAAAATAGTGCTTTTGTCTTAGGATAAAAAGATGCCCCAGTTTGGATGAAGAAAAATCTCCCGATGCCAATGATTGATGGATGGCGAGGTGAAGTGGGAGTTGTTTTGAACCATAGCAGCCTGATGAGACTTAGGTCATTTGTTAGGATAAATGCCTGCTGAAGTCTAGGTGGCCATGATTGCTTACCTGTTGAGACCCGAAGATACTTGATCAAAGTATCTGTTGATAGTCTAGGTTTAAACTTAAGAAAGTTTGAAAATAAAACAACTGATGGTGATTGATGAATGTCCATGTGCAGGAGGATCTGCGCGTGTTGCAGTTACGCGAGCGCCATCCTACGATACAGGGGTTGCGGGACCGATTGATTCGGGCGGAGATAGACTACATTGTCGCGATTGGATTATATGAGGTGATGAACATGCCCATGATTCGTATGAATCACGGATTGATCATAGCACAAGCAGAGCAATGGCATAGTGAGACATGCACCTTCCATTTGGCACAGGGGGAGATGACCGTGACGCTAGAGGATGTGTGGTGCATCCTACGGATTCTGATTCGAGGAGAGTTGGTCACATATGATAGATCCTGGGGGACGGTGGTAGTGCAGAGGATTTTTGATGAGGATGTATATATTGATGATGGCTCGATCGCGTGGGAGGATATAGCGGCACTGTATGAGCCACTTCCAGCAGTTTTGTCAGGGATCGTGGGAGGACTGCTGTGTCCGGACAGGCGGTCACATGGGTTGGCGGTGGGATGGAGATAGGTCATCGAGATGATGATGACAGAGGGGACCCAATTTGCATGGCGGTCATGCGTGTTGGCACACATGTATCAGGAGCTCCATGAGGTAGTATACTGGGGGAGGGGTTCCTTAGCAGTGGGCATGACACTGCTACATATTTGGGTGTGAGAGCACCTACCAATGACTCGACCACTGAGTCTGAGATTCCGCGTAGTGGCTCGTACATGTTTATGTATAGCGGCATGATGAGTCAGCCCCACTTGGGGAAGTTAGAGTGGTGGCGACGGGCATTGGATGACCTGGATGCAGTGATATGGCGGCCATACTTGGAGTGTGAGCCATGGGATAATGACGTAGAGGCACTACCTTATGTCTTCATGACCCGATTCCTCATGGGGAGGACCTCATACCATGCAGAGAGACAGGTGCCTAGGAGAGTGATGAGGCAGTTTGGCCGGCAGCAGGGACTGCCTAGCGGATCTAGAGAGTATGCACGAGTTATTCGAGAGAGGTATGCATGGGGTCTAGTGCTACCTTATGATCAGGTACTGGCAGAGTTTCGGAAACTATAGGCAAGGCCATGGGACCTACGACCGAGGGTCGTTGATGCAGGGGTGACAGAGGAGTATACGCAATACCGGGCGGCACACCCGATCCTACGGATATCGGATCCAACAGAGCCGATCCCAGCGTTTGAGGATGAGAGGGGACAGAGACAGAGGAGGGCAGGAGGTGGAGGAGATGGAGGAGGAGGTGGAGGTGGAGGTGGAGGTGGAGGAGGTGGAGGAGATGGAGGAGGAGGAGGTGGTGAAGGAGATGGAGGAGGTGGAGGAGATGGAGGAGGAGGTGGAGGAGGATTGGGGATGCAGAGTCAGCGGAGAGGGAGAGGTGGACTGCCTTTACAGATATCCCAGGGACCATTGATGCCGCGAGGAGTTCAGCTGAGTGGGAGGGGGATGGAGAGGGAGATCCCGATGGACAGAGGGGAGGGGACTATTGGAGAGGGTGGTGTAGGGGAGGCAACTATGGATACCGAGGGGGGAGCTACTGGAGATTTGCGGGATCACATCATAGTACGTTTGCAGATGCAGATAGAGGATTTGGAGGTGGAGGTGGCAGCTAGGGATGTGCAGTTATTTGCATGGGAGTCAGAGCTGACGGTGGTGCTGCGGGAGAGAGATACTGCAGTGGAGAGATTGGCAGAGCTGCAGGAGAGAGTCCGGGTTGGAGTAGGAGCACAGGGGCCTATAGGGGAGGTTATGAGGCAGTTTGGGCAAGCACAGGCTGAGATAGAGTACTAGCGGGGTTTGTATGAGCAGGTTGTGCCAGTGAGTCAACGAGCTCTCAGTTATACTCAGATGTTGCAGACTAGATCAGAACGATCGTAGAGGATGCAGAGCAGTGGAGGAGTGATGGGTCCTTTGAGGCGGGAGAGATCAGGGGATGTAGGAGGGAGTGGTGGTTCGATGAGGCCTCCATGGAGAGATGGATCACGGGGTGCAGGCACTAGTGGTGGAGTAGGGGGAGGTGTTGGGTCAGCATCTGGCCAGAGTGGCATTTGAGAGAGCATTTTTGCATCTATGTATTTGTATCATTTATTTTGTGGACTATATCTTGGATGGCTCTTGGTAGCCGATTTTGTAGACTTCATTGTACTTTGATATATGAGATGAGATATATGAGGAGATCCCATATTTTGATGATATGCATGTGATTTATATGGATGTTTATGCAGGATGATGAGTGTATTGCTTAGATGGATGTGTGTACATGTATGCATTTGATGAGATGTTTCCTATATGCATGTTTTTATGATGATTTATGATGTTGGATACTAACATATGAATGCAGGTTTATGTATGATTTGTTTGATTTTTAATGTAATGTTGTATGTATGTAATGCCATGATGATGATGTATGCTTATGATAATATATCAACAGGATTTTGGTGTTTCCTATTTTGATATAATGATGAGATGATTTACGTGATGATGTTAATGCAATGGTCTAATGAATGATGTGATGCATCTAGATGTTTTTAGATGAATGTAAGATGGATAAACAAATGTAAAGTACAAATGCTATAGATGATAATGTTTAAATGAATGCATAAAAAAATGGATATGTATAAAATGGTATGAACCAAAGTTTTGTAAACAAGTGGATTTATGATTCTAAATGTTTTGAATATGATTTAAGTACAAATGATGATATTATACCTTATGTTTAATAACTGCACCTTAATGCAATTAAAAAGATGATAATGAATGCAAATGTGAATGGATCCTAAAATGAGCATAATAAGATACTTAGTTAATGGATAAACAAATGCACTTTTTCACTAAATGGATAAATGAATGTATACCATAATAAATGATAAAGGATAATAAAATGATGATGGATAATCAACACTATATGAATGCCTATTAAATGATTTAAAACAATCAAAGACAATTTGATCCCATGAATGAATCTAATTATTTATGATTGATGCAATGATGCAAATGATTTGATGAAAACTAATGTCAAAAATGAACTATATGCAATGTTTAAGTGAAAATGACATGAATGTACTTAATGCGAGATGCAACTAAATGCGATGATGATATGACCATGAGGAATGCAAGGTTTTTAAGACTTTGTATGATGCATTTGATGATATATCAGAGTACTCGGTCGTGATTGTATCCAAGACCAGTTTTTAATGGTCACTTTTGCATATAAAACCTACATATGAATGAATGAATGGGTGATATGCAACGGAATGCAAGATATAAACAAATGAGATGAAATGACGATCCATAGTGCTCTATTTTCATCATTGATCTTTAAAATGTTGGAAGAGAATACAAGCATCTTGACATAATGATTCAAGATGACCTGAGTATTCCTTTCATGGATTTTATATAGCAAGTTAATACAAAACGACTTGATATGAGGGCTAAGTCGACCAGAGTATTGCTTGCGGAATAGACAAGGATTATCTCCTTTCATGCATGACTTGGATCATCCTCCTTGATCTTAGACTGATCATATCCTGAGACAAGTGCATACCGTACTAAGAGATAAAAACCTTTATCCAGTTTGGATGAGGTAGGAGGAACCAAAGAAAGAGCATTGTACCCACAAACAAACAGTATATACATAAAGAATAAAGAATATGGATCCTTGGTAATGGTTCATGCCCATATGGTCGAGGTATACGTTGTAGTCAGAAAGTCGTAGTGATCTATGACTGCATTTGGCATAAGATCACGTAGCTTGGTGAACTTCCCACATAGACATCATTAGTACATGCCCCAGAACTTCATCGGAAATAATGCACAAACGTTACAAAACAATGCTGAAAGATCCCGATACAGATAAACGAATGATTGTACTCACAAATCAACCAAGTATTTTCATAGCTTAACATAATTTTCTTGTCAAAGAAAATGTCACTTTTGTCTTTGTTTTGGTAAGGAAGGATGCATCCTTGTTGAAGACAATTTTGAGTGTTGATGTTGATTGTGTGGTTTGATTGGTAAATGGTCAGTTTATGAGTATTTTGTCAATGTTTGTTTTGGTATCTGCATGGATGAGTATGTACAAGGTGTTGCCATGTTTTTGTGTGATTTTTCAATGTTTTCTGATGTTTTTGGATTTTGAATTGTTTTGAATGTTTTTGGATTTTGTGTTGAGACATTTGTGAATGTTTTTGGTATTTTGATGATTGCTTGAATGAAGATCTTTATTGAATCATAATACAATGTAGAATCCACTTCCATCAATAGGTTAAGGGAATTGCCCCCAGTTTTAGACATGACTTATGAAAAAGCGGGATGCTTAGATGCATGAAGTATTATTATAATTGCAGAGAAATAACAAGCCATGGTTTTCGGATGGATGGATGTATGTATGAAGTAGATGTGATCGCAACAAGTCTGAAAGAAAATGGAGCCATAGCCTTTACAAGTGGCGCCTGTTTGCCAGGATTTCACCACCGTACTTACCCAAGGTGCCACCGGAGTGGTTGTTCACCGTTTGGATGCATGATTTTTCTTTACTTTTTTTTTTTTTTTTTTGAATGTTTTTGTATTTCTTCAGGACATTTTTCTGAATGTTTTTGGTATTTTCTGGTATACAGGGGAGCCTGATGCTCTGTATAGCCTAGGTATAAAACCGTTTGAGGTGCATGCTGTTGATTGGATCGGCAAGCGGTTCTCCTTCTAATGTAGCCAACTGATATGCCCCGGACCCGAACACAGCAGTGACAATATATGGGCCTAGCCAGTTTGATTCAAACTTGCCCTGATGTTTTCTATTTGGTTGATTGCGAGGATTCTCTCGTAGAACGTAGAACAAGATCACCTACCTCAAATGTACGAGGTCTAACTCAGTGATTGTAGCTTCTGCTCATGCACTGCTGATAGGCTTTGAGGTGATTGTATGCAGCTTGTCACTTCTCATCAAGTAACTCTAAGTGCTAAAGATGGGATACTCTATATGCTTCGTCATCTATCAGATTATGCAAGGAGACTCACAATGATGGTATCTCAACCTCAATAGGCAAGATAGCTTCTGCACCATAGACCAATGAATAAAGAGTTGCACCTGTAGGGGTTCGAATGCTAGTGCGATATGCCCATAGTGCTGGATTCAATTGAACATGCCAATCACGGCCGGCATCATTGACTGTATTCTTGAGGATTCTTAATATGTTTTTATTGGATGCTTCAGCCTGACCATTGCCTTGTGGGTAGTAGGGAGTGGAAAAGCGGTGTTGGATATGAAATTTCTCACAAAGTTCATGGACATCCTGATTTTTGAAAGGAAGACCGTTATCTGTGATGATAGACATGGGTACACCATACCGGTAGATGATGTAGTTGAGGATGAATGAAGCGATCTGCTTGCTGGTGACTTGGGTAAGTGGAACAGCTTCGATCCACTTGGTGAAATATTCGGTGGCGGTGATAATGAATTTATGGCCATTAGATGAAGATGGATGAATCTTACCCACAAGGTCAAGGCCCCATTGACAAAAAGGCCATGGTGTCATGATTGGTTGCAGTTCCTGGGCTGGTGCATGTATCAGGTCACCATGAACTTGACATTTCTTGCATTTTCTGACAAATTAGTAGGAATCTTTTTCCATAGATGGCCAATAGTATCCATTGCGCAAGAGTTTCTTGGCGAGTGATGGACCACTTGAATGAGTCCTGCAAATGCCTTCATGGACTTCTTCCAAAGCCTTTGTTATCTCATCTTGTTCCAGACATTGAAGGAGAGTACCATCAAGACTGCGTCAGTATAAGGTTTTGGCAATAATGGTATATCGAGCAGTTTGGCGAATGAAGGTTTTACGTTGGTTATTTGATTGGTTGGGAGGAAGGGTGTGATCACGGAGATAGGTGTAGAACTCACCATACCATGGGGATTCAGAACCAACAAGGCGACATATCATCTCGGATTCAGGGATATCATAAGCGGGGATCCAAAGTTGTTCGACCAAGAACTCGTAGCATGTTGAATTCTGTGGAAGATCTAGGAGAGATGCGATGGTAGCCATAGCATCAGTAGCTCGATTCTGATCTCTTGGTATCTGCTCAAAAGTGATAGTAGTAAATGATGTCTTTAGAGTGTCCACCATTTGCTTATATGGCATGAGTTTATCATCTTTGGTCTGATATTCATCTGTTGCTTGTCGAATGACTAGTTGGGAATCGCCATATACTTGCAGTTCTTGTAATTTCCATTGTACGGCTAACCTGAGTCCTGTGATCAAGGCCTCATACTCTGCTATGTTGTTTGTGCATGGAAATGTGAGCCTGTAAGACTTCGGGATGCTATCACCCTGAGGTGTGATAAACAGAATGTCTGCCCCCAAGCCATGCCTAGTGTATGAACCATCAAAATATAGTTTCCATGGTTATGTTGTTGTGATCATGAATATCTCTTCATCTGGAAAATTGGAAATGAGAGGATGATTGCCTATGAGTGGTGTATCGGCCAACTGATCTACAATAACTTGACCTTTGATAGCTTTACGGTCCACGTACTCAATGTCAAATTCACTTAGAATCATCACCCATTTGGCCAAGCGACCTGTCAATGCTGCTTTGCTGAGTAAATACTTGAGTGGATCAATCTTTGCAATGAGTTGTACCTTGTGTGTCAACAAATAGTGCCTCAATTTTGTGGCTGCTAAGATTACTGCTAGGCAAGCTTGCTCAATAGGTGTGTAATTGAGTTCATAGCCAACCAGTGTGCGAGAGATGTAGTATACATCACACTCTTTGCCTTCTGCATTATGTTGTGCCAGTAATACACCCAATGCTGTACTTGTTGCTGAGATATAGAGTAACAATGGTCTATTTGGATCTGGTGGCATCAGCAATGGTGGATTCATGAGATAGTCTTTAAGTGTCTGAAATGCTTGCTGGCATTGGGCATCCCACTAAAAGCGAATGTTCTTGTGTAGCAGATGTGTAAATGGGTGACACTTATCAGCCAATTATGCAATGAATCTTCGGATGGATTGAAGTCATCCTTGTAATGTCCTTAGCTGACTGATATTCTTTGGTGGTGGCATATCCATGATTACCTTAACCTTTGCTGGATCGACCTTAATACCTTTACTTGAGACAATGTATTCTAGAAGTTTCCCGGAGGTTACTCCAAAGACAGATTTCTTTGGGTTGAGTTGAACATGGTATTGTTCCAGTCTATCAAAGATTTTATCTAAGATGTGGAGATGCCCTTCTCTAGTGAGTGATTTTTCTAGTAAGTCATCCACATAATCTTCCATCATAGTATGCATCATGTCATGGAAGATGGTGGTCATTTCTCTTTGATAGGTTGCTCCTGCATTCTTGAGACCGAAGGGCATTACATTCCAGCAATATGTGCCCCATGGACATGTGAAGGCTGTCTTGTGTTGATCTTCTGGTGTGATTTTTATCTGATTGTATCCTAAAAAGCCATCCATGAGTGAAAGCATGGCATGTCCTGCTGTCAAATCCACTATGATGTCGATATTTGGTAGGGGGAAGTCATCCTTAGGACATGCCTTATTCAGATCTCTGAAGTCAGTACAAATGCGGATGCCCCCTTTTGGTTTGCCGACAGGCACAATATTGGAGATCCATTCTGCATAATCAATTGGTCTAATGAAACCAACATCTAGGAGTTTCTTGAGTTCTGTTTTGACTAGCACTGCAATCTGAGGATGCATCTTACGAAGCGTTTGCTTGACAGGTTTGGCTCCTTCTGCTACACTAAGGTGATGCATGACTAAATCAGGATCAGGCCTAGGCATGTCTGCATATGACCATGCAAAGTTGATCTGATGCTGTTGAAAGAACTCTATAAATTTAGGCTGTTCCTCTGGAGTGAGAAGAGATGCCAGATGTATGAGGTGAGGATTGCCAGGAGTCCCCACATTGTATTCTTTGGTTTCCTCTATGAGAATCGTTGATCATTCCTGTTGTGTACTATCAGGGAGAATGTCAAACCCTTCATCCTCAGGCGCCTCAGAGAGGTTTTCACCATTGGATACGCTCTTTCTTTTTACTTTTGTTGGATCAAATAGTGCCACAGTGTGGTTTTCACTGGAAGATCCATCTAAAAGGTTAGGCATCCACCCCGAAGTATGCTATGCTATTAAGTTCAATGGCGAATCCAGCTTTGTGATCCCTGCTTGGTAGGTTATCCCTTAATTCCAAAAAGTCAATGATGGCCTCATCATTTTGGAAGAAGTCAAGGCATGGGGAATTTGGTTGGTTCCATTCGATGAGTTCAGGGTGGATAATGGGCATTACTTCATCGATTAGGTTAAGTTCGTTAGATGTATCAGTGAGGGTTAAGATGTAATGGTGAAGGTCGTTAATGGTACTCTCCCTATTAGAATCAGGTGTAGGATGAGACGTAGGGTCTGTGGAAGATGTTTCCAGTTTAGGAACCCAAGTGGTCTTTATCTGTGCTTCTTCGTAAACAGGGATGTCTTTACGTGGCGGAGGTGGTGATGTGTCTTCCTCATCTGAAGTATTAAGCTGTACCGAATCAAATTCCCATTCATGTGAGTTAGTCTTTGAGTCAGTTTCCAGCATCTGATTACTATACCATACTGGGATGTCTTTTGAGTTAAATACTGCAGGTGTGATTGGTTGATGTACCTTTGTAGTGATCAGTGTTGCAGGAAGATTGATGGGGATTAAAGGATTTGGTACAGGGAGTATCGGTAATGTTGACTTAGTGGCTTCTGTTGGTATTGCTGGTGCCATAGATGCTGCTGTGGGTTCTGATACAGTTGCTGCTGCTAATGGTGCTGCTGATGGGATTACGAGTTCGTTTGGTGGGATGAGTGGCATTGGTGATAGTTGTGTTGGGGTTTGGAGCCTCAATGGGGCAGTTGGGATGGTGCTTGATGGTGCTTTGATTATGAAAGGTGTCCTCTTTGCAGTAGGTGGGCAAAATGGTTTGTTGGGTTTGCCTTTGAATCTGAGCTTAGGAAAGATCTCTTTTTCAAAGCCTAGGCCTGTGTTACCTTTGGGCTTTAATTCTGGGAGTAGCGGTTCATGTCGTCCTTGTTTGCAATATCCCAAAGCACTCTGACCATCATATCCCATCCTTTGCATAATGAGGAGGCCTTTGCCATACTGATCCATAGGAAGTTTAACTTGTGGTAGATCAGTGGTGATGGGATCTTTATAGATCCATTCCGCCAAGTCCTCATCTTGGGTTTCTTCTTCTTGACTCTTTCCAAGGATGAAAGGGGTCAAAGCACATGCAGGCGTGTTTAGTGGTTGTTGGAGTAACTGCTGTGGTTTACCATGTGTTTGAGGAGAAGTGGGCATTTGTCCCACACAAAAGAGTTGACTCAAGTTGTATTCCCCAGGACCTTCCTCTGCTACTTTTATCTTAAGCTTTTCTTGCTTCGATATAGTGGTGTTTGAACTGGCAAGAGAGGCTGGACTTATATATGATGTGGAGGAAATGGCTTCTCTATTATTAGGAATGGTAATCTCTAGTTGATGGCTGATATTATGGCAAAATGCAAAGGGATTTGCATCGCCCAAGATTGTGATCTCTATACCGTTATGTGGGAACTTGATACATTGATGGTAGGTAGATGGAACGGCTTGCATGGCATGTATCCAAGGTCTTCCTAATAATAGATTATATGGCAGAGGAAGGTCCAGAACCTGAAAAATGATGTGCTTTACCATGGGGCCCACTCGGATTGGTAGTACCACAGCTCCTTTGGATGAACGCTTTGCATCGTCATAGGCTTTGATTGTGATCTTCTTACGAGGATCCACTGATTCTACCACATATCCCAATGTTGTGACCAACTATAGTGTACAAATATTTAGGCCTGCTCCATTATCAATCAAAACTCGCTTGATTTGATGCTGGTTAATAAATCCTTCGATGTGGAGTGAGGCATTATGAGGTTGCTAGAAAGAAGAGTTGTCACTTTCGGAAAAAGGGAGACAAGGTGATGACTTTAGACTTCCAACCATGGCTTGAAATTGGTCTGTATTCAGATTTGCAGGGACTGACACCTCTTGGAGTGCTTGATCCAAGATAGTTTTATGAGAGGGCGATAGACGCAATAGCTCTAAAATGGATATAAGCGTAGGGGTTTTGTCTAATTGTTCCACAAGATTGTACTGCTTTGGGATGGAGGTGGTGCCTTGTGGAGCTGCCTTGATGGTAACTTTGCCATGACGTGTAACAACATTGCAATTTGAGTTGGGATTTTTGAAGGTTATTGTTGCAACTTGTTCATTGGCATCATATAGATGATTTACAGTGTAATTATATGCAGCTTGTGTCTAATCAGTAGTATCAGTGCCTCACCTGGAAGTGGAAGGACCCCTTTGATCTTGTGATGGAAGTGGATTTTTGAACATCAAATGATCATTATTTGTTGTTTTTGGGTCATGTCCTTCAATTTCAATTTCTCCTCGATCAATAAGATCCTGAATGAGATCTTTTAATCGGTGACAATTACTTGTCTTGTGCCCTCTTCCTTGATGGAATTCATAGTGTTCAGTATCTCTCCACCATGCTGGTTTGACTTGAGGCTCATAGTTTGATAGTTTAGGTAGAGTGACCAAATTTTGAGAAATGAGTTGTCGCAATACCATTTCAATGGGTTCCCCTAAGGGAGTGTATGTGCATTTTTGTTTTTGCTGATGAGGTCTAGGTTCATCATGAGATGTGATGCGACCTTGATTGGAAGGAACATTTGTGTTATTCTGAGGTGGAGGATTTTGTCCTGCAAACCAAACCACAAGTTGTGCATTTTGGATAGTCTGGGCATCCACAACTCCATCGTTGATGATATTCTTGTTTTTATTCCAGAAGTTTGGTTTATCGCTATTGAAGCGTGGGCGAGGACCATCTTTTGGTTCATTAAAGATTTTGATGAGTCCTTTCTTGATGAGTGCCCATTCACATTTTAAACCCTTGGTGATCATATCATTAAAAGAGTCTGTGTCTTTGACATCCAGGTGAAATTCCATTTCTTCGTTTAAGTTGGAAATGAATATTTCCACTAGTTCTCATTCAGGTAACTGAAGAGAACGTCTGCTAGACATTTGGCACCATCGTTGCAGGAATACTGAGAATTGTTCACCTAGTTTTTGTTTGGTGTTGCACAGATCAGCCATGGTGATGTCGCGTTCAATGTTATGAGAGTAATGAGCTAGGAACTTCTGGATGAGTTCCTCAAATGTTCTAATGCCACCTGGTAGTCGGGAAAACCATGATGTGGTTGTTCCTCCCAATCTTTGGGGAAAAAGGCACATTAGGTAGGTGTCTTCATATGCCACTTCAAGACAAGCGGAATGAAATTCTCGGACATGATCACGGGGATCCCCCTTTCCTCTATATTTTTCAAATTTGGGTGTTTTGAATCCTCGTGGAAAGGGTGGCATGTAAAGATTCCTATCAAAAGGATAGGGAAATATGTCATTGAGTGAGAATTGGTTAATCTTGACACCACTATGAAGTTGTTGGGTGAGATTCTTGACTTGTTGCCGCAACATCTCCATTTCATTTGGAGGAGGAGGTGGTGGGTTACCTCGAGGAATGTTATATCTGATGGGATCTCTACCTCTTTCTTCTTCATGGCGACTTTGTCTTTCTGATGCTTGTCTTAATTGGGCAAGATCAAAGTCTGAGGGGAGTTTGGCTCCTTCTTGAGCAAGCTTTAAGAAGTGAGCATCCGCATTGCTCTTGAGTATTTCATCAAACAATCTGTTAAAGAGAGGGTTATGCTGAGCCCTTTCTATTGTTGCAGGAGTAGGAGTACTTGGGTTTTCGTCATTCGCATTTCCTCCAAGTGCTTCTTGGAATTCATTGAGATTTTCCTCTTCTTCTTCTTCTATTTCTATTTCTCGTTGCCGGGACTATGATCGGGTTTGAGCCATTTTGTTTATGAGTCTTTGTTGAAATTGCATGAAAATGATGATAAGTTTTTGATGAAATGAGAATTTGATGATTGGTGGATTGTGTGGTATGTGGATTTCTAGCACTTTTAAGGTAGATGTAACCGAAATTCCTTCTTTGAATTGCTTGTTTGTTTTGATAAGGTTGGATGTGATAAGGTGTAGAGAAATCTGAGATGTGCTACAGATTTAACTACCTAGTAATGAGAGGATTCACTCATGAACTAGTTTTAACCTGCGTAGATGTGTCTCTTAGGATGAGCTTATCCTAGATGTAGAAACAATCTAAAAAGTGATGTGATGCGTTTGATTCAAGCAATATCTAAAAAGAGAACTTAGGACAAGAACCTCTTAATGTTTTGAGAGTTGGAATGGATTGATGATGAAGTGATGATGTATGAGTGAGATAATGGATGAAATGTTTTAACTTCAATAAAAGCTTTGTGTTACAAATGGGACAAACTCTAACTCTTCCCTTTCGGGTGTTGGTGGTATTTCTCGAGCTGTGTTGTATGTGATACAGACGTTTGGGAAGAAGTTGGGATTAATCTTTCCTCCTTGGTTTTTGTGATAACTCAGAGCTCTATATTGCATAAAAGCTCTGCGGTTCAATGATTCGGAATCAAATTCGTTTGTTTTTCCTTGAAGGTAGAGACGCATGTGACGCAGAAAGACTCTATGTGAGACAAAGATTTGTCTATTTATATAGAAGAATTTCTCCTTTTGATCAAAGCCTTTGAGCTCAATGGTCTTCTTTTCAAGTTGATATTCTGATGATGCTTCTTCTTTCGCAAGATGTGAAGAATGGTCATAAAATTTGACTCTTTGTTGTTTGTACCTTGTTTTTGATGTTTTTGGTTGTTTTGACAGATGTTTGGTTGGATGAATACTTTGTTTTTGGAAAGTGATTTTCTGATTTTTCTTTGACAAGAAAACAAAGCAAGCACACAAACACAAGAATGTTGCCCCAAAGGCACAAATGAGTATGGGTCTAGATCAACCCAATCCTTGGAATTTTATATAACCCTTCCTTTAGATGTATTTTAAGGTGTATTTCCAAAGCTTGAAGTTGGCTCAATTTGCACTTGGTCTTGACTAAAATGAACACACTTCAAAAACTTTTTATCCCTAAGGTCAAATGGCCAGTTGTGATAAATTTAGCCCACATCTTGATATTTCTTCGACTTTGGTACTACATACCTTATGAATCTCGCCTTGGCAGGTAAGGATGTGATATACTAAGTCTTGCACGAGCATAACAAATAGATGATCCCTATGATGAGGGAGTCACCACTTTTATCAAGCCACAAGTGACTTTTCAAAAAGCTATGTTTCTACTCAAGAAAATATGTATGGTGAGTATCTTGGGAGAAAAACCATCTATGCTCTTGCACTAAATTATATCGCAAATATCCTCAATCAATAGAACGGGTGGGCTACTACTTAAAAGTGTTTAGTCATGTTCGATGTTTTTGGACATAAGTTCATTCTGTAGTGACTCACTTAAGAGCCTTGTAACCAGTGGTGGGGCCCATTTGTCCTTTCGGCCAGTTACACTATAGGAACAACTATACCCAAGGCTACAGCTTTCGCTCACACCTGATTTCTATAGCAGCTCGAAGGATTTACCACTGGAGGTCGTTTCCAAGAGTATCGATCCCTTGGTAGGCCTCTCTTAACAAGATAAAATTTTGAGTGTTACTAACACTTTTCTCTTGCACCTAGGACCACGAGAGCCAAGGGAGAGGATAGTGTGTGTTAAAGGTAGGACCACTCAACTGACCTTTGTGCACAAGCGTGCCAAACACATAAAACACTTGTTCTTTTTAATCCATCATTTTAAAATGTGGTCTAACTATTTGGAGATGTTGCTCCAACAGCCATGGTGTTCTTTTTAACTTTCAAAGGCAATGTGTTTTGTAATCTAGAATTCAAAAATCCTGGTCAACTTAATGAAAAACACGTTTGCTTGAAGTAAAATTTGTTTTGCAAAAATCTAAACAAGTGGATTGTTCTTTTTATTCACCCAAAATTGCAGTGTGGCTTGTGATTTTTTTTAAGTTTGATGCAAGGAAAGCAAATTTGTTTATTGATTTTAAGCACCAAAAGATAATTTATCCTAACTAGAAAGCAATACAATTTTGTGTTTGTCAAGTTTTTAAACACCAAAAGACAAGTTTGTGGTTTTTATGGTGAGTTTTTAACCTACACAAACAAAAACGTGTTAGTAAAATTGATGTTCAAGGGGGGCTTCCACAAGCCTAAGAATTTCCATTTTTGTGGTTACAAGGTGATTTGGACGACACTCTGTTACAATAGCGCTAGTCTGTGTTTAAGCAGAGGTGCTACTTAACACAAAAGCGCTTAAAGAAGGGGAGAGACAGAGAGGCAAAAGTGCTAGAAGTTTGTCAATAGCGCTAGAAGAACTACCAAAGCGCTAAAATAGTTGCAAAAGTGCAGAACTTTGGTCAATAGCGCTATTGTAAGAACAATAGCGCTAAAAGCATAAATGACGGTAGCGCTGGAATGTGTTCAATAGCGCCAAAGCGCAACCTGTGTGACAATTTCAACAATCAGTCATGTTAGTTTTTTTTAAAAATGATATGTTTTTGGTGGTTGGATTCACGTCGGGTTCACCAAATGATGCCTTCCTAAATGGCACAAGGTTAGCAAATGATAAACAACACAAAAGACACGAAACCGTTAGTGTTAGTCAATCAAAAACTAATCTAAAAAGGCATACCAAGAGAGACACTAAAAATATGCAAACATATTTAACTATCAAAGCAAACATGATGAGGCATCTCCAAATACCTCCTAACATGCTCTTAGTTTCTTTCTCTCTTGTTCCTCTCCTCTCCAAGTTCCAAAATAGTGTAGCTCTCAGCAGCTTTTTGCACTATGGATGCTTATGGAGGATTGAGATTGTAGTATTGTGCTTCAAATGTGAAATGAAAAGCTAATACTATGCTATTGATGCTAAAATGATTTATTTTATTAAAAAGACAAGATATTAGATGATTATGCTAAAATGCTCTCTAAAAATGCCTATAGCTTAAATGCATACAAGTTTTCAGGATCTAGATTATGAAGAAATAGGCTCTATTTATAGGGAAAATGGAGCAATGGATGGTTGAGATTGAACAATCTCAAATCCATGTGAGGGCTTTCAACCCAATCCCAGGATGACAAGTGTCAAGGTGAGATAGGTTGAGAGGGGAGGGAATAAGCATTAAATGCCTGATATGACTTTGGAAGTTAAAGTCAAGGTTGGTTGAATGAATAAACTCTTTATTCAAAGAATAAAGCTTTTATCCAATGGATAAACTCTTGTGCAAATGTGAAATGGATGAATATGGTCAAAACAATAAATGTTTGGGGAGACAAGTTTGAAATAACCATAAATGGTTATGTAAGAGCCATAAATGGTCATGTAAGAGCCATTAGTGGTCTTGGAAGACTTTGGGGGTTAATTTGTTGAACACACAAAGCATTAAATGCTTTTCAAAGACTTTGGAGTCTTTGAGAAGTGACTCCATTTTGCTTAGGAATGTGACAATAATTAGGGGATGGATTAGGCTAATTAGGAAGGGGATTAGATTTTGCAAGTGGATTTGGTGGGTGAAGGAAAATAGGATTTTATTAAAATAAAAATTCATTTATTTCAATAAATGTGTGCAAGTTGCATTTGTAGGAAAATGCAAGTGGGGGGGGATAATGATTTAAATAAATGTTTTATTTAATTTATTTAAAAGAGGAAAAAGGGGATTTAATTAAATAAATAGATTTTATTTATTTAATTGATTGGAATTTGATTTAATGAATTAATTAAAATAAATTGAATAATTTATTTAATTAATAGAAGAATGTTTGGAGATGAATTAATTAAATATTAATTTAATTAACTGATGGCTATTGGGTTTTTAATCAAATAAATAGCGTTTATTTATTTAATTAAGCTGGACAGATTTGTGTGACTACAATTAGAATGTTAGAAAATTAGTAATTTCACTCCATGTGCAATGGGCATGCCAATAGGTACTTTCATGTAGTATATTATTATAAGAAAATGTGAAGATTTAAAGAAACATTCAATAGTGATGAGGGGACATATTTACTTTATCTAACTAGTAAGGTCACATAGATGTTTGCTCCATACATGTACAGAAAATATCAACTCGGAGTTTTCTATTTTTAAAATTGAATAAGAGTCACCTCTTATGCCCTTATTTTAAAATTTATAAAATATTTGGTAGGAAAGCTTTAAAATTTTATAATATTATCATTTACATTTGATGTGAACTATTGATTTTGATAGGTATTTTCATATTCATTTTGATAGGTATTTTCATTTTTGTAGTGTTATAAGAAATTAGAAAATTTTAAAGAAATGTAAATATTCATTTATTTTTTAGTTTCACACTATACAAAAGGCACAAAATGAGAAGCTAAAATATGTTGATATCATTAAAATACAATATAATAGTTTTAAGGACCATTAAAATCTAGTCTAAAGTATCACATAACTAGGATCAAATCCTTCATGTACTTCAATAGTTGAGCCTCCACTAGATGTGAGACTTCTTACCAAAATTCTTTGAAACAAAACTCTAGGACAATGGGAACCTATAGATGTGAAACAAATTTGCCACCAAAGACTTGAAGTTCATAGTGAGCCAACAAGTTTCTACAAGGGTTTGACATCCAAGACATCATTGGATGCAAAAGCTTGATGAAATTCATTACTGTGAAGTCGTCATCATCAAACTTCCAAACCTTATAGCCTCAAACTAGATGTGAATAAATGAAATATAAAAGGGTTTTGCATTTCATATTCACTTTTTTTGTTTCTTTCCAACCCGAGTCACCAACTAGAACTACATTGATCAAATATTTAAAGTCCAAAATATTGATTTGAAGTTTGTGGAGCTACATTTATCAATCTAGAGAGCTCATTGGTCAAATTGTAGAGGAGACCTCATGTGCAAAGTACACTTTGCTTCATGTTCATGTTTGTGTGTTTCCATGTTCCCTCCTACCTCTTGAGGTAGATATATACAAGCATAAATTTGATAGTTGAAGCCTGGAGAGATACATAGATTGGCTAAACCCAACTTAATTTGAATATTCTAAGGCCTATAAATTTAATATTGATATTATGCATAGGGGATCCTTGTGTTGCCTCTTAAGGGACACATATGAACTATATTACATGTACACTTACTCTAGTAAGTTAAGGTTGAAGAGATCTATACGTAAGTAAGAAATTGCACATGTAAAATTCTAGGGAACATGAAAACTTGGTGATCAACTTTTCCAATGTTAATAAATACTCTTTCAAGTGTTAGACATCAAAATTTGGGGATTGTCAAGACTCAAGGCTCAAATCATCTTAACTAAGAGTTGGTAGTGATAGTGAAATGCAAGTTAAGGTGGACCATAACTACGTTGAAAAAATTCGTTTAACATGACAACTAAAACTAAAAAGTTTACTTACTTTCATTAGAATTTTGTTGATTAAGAATTTAAATAAAAAATAGAATAATTTTAACCTTTCCAATATACAATCATTAAAATCAATTATCTAATCAAATATACTTATCAAAATTAAAACTAATTATCTAATCAAATATACTTATCAAAATTAAAACTAACTTGAAACTTTTTCCGTGAAACCATAAAAAATCACAGTTTCATTAATCATAAAACTAAATAAACAAATAATAACCTCAAAAGTCATTCTTAACTTTACTTTAAATGCTTTTCCAGTCTATCAACAAAACTGAAATACATAATCGTACCTAGGGTAAATCAGAAATGCAGCAGAACTCCAACTTGAAAGGATAGACAAAATCATGCTATGAACTCTTTGGAGATTGTTTGAAGCCTCAGAAGCCATATTATAAAATCTTGAAACCCTGAGCTTTCATGAAGACAAGAAGCATTGTATGCACTGTATTCGAGATACACTAAATTCCCTTCGACCTGAAGAACCCCATAGAAAATTCCATCATAGAACACACCCATTCAGCCGACTGCAAGAAATAACACCCATTATATGATATCAGAATAATTGCTTGCCCAATGCTAACATATGCCTTCACTAGAAGTAACAGTTGAGGCCATATTGAGCTCTCTTTATCATGCACAAAAGGAGCAAGGCTTCATCTCCCATAAGCAATGGCAAATAACAAAGCAAACCAAGAAGATTTACCTCTGGGTTTTTGTTTATTTGAGGAATCAGAACAAGCTGTTACAACAGGGTATTTGAGAATGGCATCGAATTTGGAGAGGTAATTTGTGTTTGATTGCATGGGCATATGATCTGGTTTCGAACTTTCTATTCAAGACTCTTAAATTATCGCTTAAACAACACATTCTATACTTTAATCTGTTTATAAATTCATCTGAAATCACATTAACTTTTCCAATACTGTAACCCTAAAACCAAATTATTTCCAACCAAACAAATTATCTTTAACTGAAATTAAATAAGAAAGAGGAAATCATCTTGTAAATCATATAACTAATGATGTTATATACAAATAAACCAGGTAATACGAGGCCTTGCCGTTAATCAAGACAATTTGGAATGTATTGGAGATGAGAAATCTGTAACGATTAGGGTTCTGTGGTTTTAGATTGGCCACCTCACCAAAGGTTTTGATTGGCGACGGTCATCATCGCACATAAGGTCCACATTTTCAGTTTAACCAAACTTAAAAAGAGAAAGGAGGCATTCAAAGAGGCAGCAACAATTGAAAACAAACGAACAACGAGGATCACAAGATAGAGTTCTTTGTCTTTTCTACCTCCCACACATGAATAAAAAAGTGGATTATATTATTCCTTTTTACATTCACAAATGATTCAAAACATGGGTGTTGATTACCATTAAAAAAAACTCAATCACGTATTACAAATCTGGTGGATCTCCTGTGGCCATACCGAGAAATCAAACATCATATCTTGTCGGAGAAGTTGAATGGAGGAAGCTCCATTGCCTTTTTACACTTGATGTTGTTGTTTTGAAAGAAGAATAATTCATGATCAGAAATGGTCTCTGTTTGGAGTCCCATAGAGTCAATTGGGAAATCAGTGATACTCAATTCCATTTCCCCTTCTGCCAAACTGGGTGCCTCGAAATCAAAGTAACCGAGTTCATTATGCTCATCTTCGGCTTGTTTTACAGGCGGCTCTAGTGCAAGAACATTCTCATCTTTGGGCAGTGATGATGAATCCACTTGAGGAATAATACAGTCAGAACATTTCTGCCCAGTTAAGCATTGTACCACGCTTTTAAAATGGGCTGTGTCGGTCTCTATAAAGACAGAATCGATGTATCGGATGATTACTGTCTTCTGCTGTTGTTGGGAGGGATGAATATGAATCTTATTTCTCTTTGCCGCCATGATTAATGATGTTAAGGATTATGATGATGGATTCCTTTGTTGGGTGAGTCATTTGGTTCACACTTATTTATGTTATCTTTAAATTGACTTAGTAGTTGAAGAATCTGTAAAGGTTGCCGTGGTTGACGTGTTGAGGGGGCCACATTTGTGTGACCTAGTAAGATCACCTATACGAGGCCGCTCACGCGGCGTACGAAAACTTTCTGCGTTCTCGACATTGAAAAAACGTTACCTCTGATGTTCATGTTTTTAAATGCATCGACTACTAGGTCAGACATCTTAATAGCAAAATCGATCATTGTCGCGCACACCCGTTCAATGTTGCACTTGCATAGGTGTAATGGTTACATCAATAGTAAAATAAAGGCAAAGAGAGTAATTAAGATAAATTAAGAGTAAAAATAAGGCATCACATTGACAAATCACATTTTACTAATGATGGTCATTTTCTTGTTATTGTGTTGACAATGGCTACATATGCTTCAGATGATTTGTAGCATTTCGGCTTCTTTTTTAATTGATTTTAATTGAGTGATGGCAGCATTATGCTGACCTGAAAAAACAAAAGAAAGAACCGGAAAATTAGTTGGCATAAGAAAACCAGTGTCAGAAATGTGGAAACTAGTGAGAGGTTTCTCACAATAAAATAGCCTATCGACTAATTAATATATTTGCATAGGCTCATACTCCCATTAAAGTGGGGGCCAAATGTAGCGTCGTAAATTGTAACCGGTCCAATTTATACCTCATGTTTGTACTCCTACTTTAACGTGTCATATCTCCTTCTCCTCTCTAGGTTTGGTTTGACCTTATTCTCCAACTTTGATGTCTTGAATAGTATTTGGTGGGCCCCATCTTGGAGGTCCTTCCCCCATTTATCTTTGTATTGGTCTTGTTTGTTGGAAGACCATGGCATGGAGCGCCTTGATTTGGACCAAAGCACCCCAAAATGCCCCGGTCCCCCTCAAACAAGCCCCAATTTCAAATGGGGTCGATCCTTTACCTCTCTGATGAATTCTAGTCCTCAGGGCTACACATGACCATTAGTGGTCAGCCTAATTGGTAATTTACCTAGGGAACCCTATATTAAGACATTCTATCAATTCATTTTAGATCTAAGACTCCATCTGTATCATTGGTGCATCCGTGAAGCATTCAACAATCATCTTTAAATATTCAAGGCTACATATTCATCATTCAAGCATTGTGGAGAAAAGTTACATCAATCTTCATGCAAACATGTGTGTGTGATTAGGGTTTTTCATGCCCATGTGTTTGTCATGCTATTACATTCAACATTTGTGATTTCATTCAAAGCGCATTGCATCATCATCAACAATTGCCAATTTGAGGCATATCCCTTAACATTTATCTTAGTATTTGCATTATTTCATTCAAAGTTAATTCCTAAACTGGCTATCCACAACATTTTTTTCTTTCTTTTTGTGTGCAAGAAATAAGTGTAGGATTTGTACTCAGGAATTTCGATAGTGTCAACAATGATGAATAGGTCTAGCTTTCGATGGTGGAAAATTTAGAGGACCATGGCAGATCTATGCTACCTGATCCCAAAAAATTCGGCCGAACTTCTAGAAATGGGTTTTGTATCTATTTTATTGCCTAGATATTAGTATGTGGCTCCATGGGACATCTATAGAATTCTGTATTCATCAAGTTACTTCAAATATCTTTCATTTTTCCCTAATTTCATAATTAAATTCCAAATTCAACTAAGAAAGAGGATAATCAATTCCAACTAGTGAATCCAATCAAAATCTTAGCCCTTTCCTCACTTGGATTGAGCATAGATCTATTTGTTGGCAATTGACACTCATCCGGTTTAGTTGTGTAGTCATTGATGGCAACACAAACCATTTTGGGTGGGTCACTTAACCGGTACTCGCTGGTATTCATTGTTTGACAACCGACATCCAAGTCATCTGGCACACAAGGAACTGACACTGACAGCTAAGGGAAACCGGCAAACTAAGAACCGATATATGAGGCCGACATAGGAGATTGATCCGGCAGGTTTACATAGCAACGATCAAAGGCATCGGTCTCAAAGTTTAAAGAATTTATTTTTATCTAGGCTGACATGTAAATAAATTGTAATATCATTGTAAACCGACATAAGGCATTTATGTTTGTGTTTGGGAAGGGTATTTAAGTCAGTCTGGTTAGGTTATTTTGAGAATGAATGGAATATAGTGATGTGATATTATGCGAGCGATCTTGATCGAAATAATGCAAATGTAATATTTTGTAGTCAGTCCTGGATATTGGTTTAGAGGTTTGGGAAGTGAAGCAAGATACTGGTAAGGGAGGACATAGTGAACACTAGTACAAACAATGCTTTAATCGGAACTCATCCAACATAGTAGATGCACTTTTAGAGTTCAGAATTTTGTTTGTAACTCCATATTTGGTGTTTGTAGTCAGTGAGGCTCCTTTCATGATGAGTAGTGTGCTCTAGGTTGTTGGCCTTCCTGCATGTGCAAGCCCCTATTGTAATATTTATTCATTTGGCCAAGGGATAGATATTATGGGTCACCGATCCCATTGTGGTTTTTCCTCTTTGAGGTTTTCCACGTATATATCTCCGTGTTATGGTGTATGCTCTTGTCGTTGCTTCATTTCTATTTGTTGTTATATTCTTTTATGATTATCTGTTATTGAAATACTTTGTTAATAAGGTTAAAATTGATCTTGTTAGTAGATCACTGATTCACCCCCTTGCCCCCCTTCTCAGTGTTCTTGGATTCCAACAATTGGTATTAGAGCCTAGTGCCTTAGAGTAAGTCTAACAACTTAAGGAAGATCCCGAATCAGGAGTCCATGGAGATGAGTATGGAGAAACAACTTTAAGTAGCACTTGAGGACTATGATGTTGAAAGGATGAAGAACTTGAAGATGCAAGATGAATTGAACTCTGCAAAGGAATTCATTCTTATCCTACAGAAGAGGCTATCATCTGTTCAAGATAGAAGGAAGAAACTTTTGCAAAATCAGGATGATGAAGAGAAGAATGCCCTAAAGGAATTATATCAGAAGTTGAGTTGGGAGAATGGTGTGATGAAGAATGAAATGCAAGCCATGACTATGAGGATGTCCAAGGAGATTGAAGACCAAAAGAAGAATGAAGAAAACCTTGGTAGATCTCTAAAAGATAGATCTGAGGAATGCATTAGGCTAGCACATGAGAATGATATGTTGAGAACTGAACCGGTGCAATCCCAAAATAATGAGCAGGAGTTGGAAAGATTGATAATAGTCCTAAGGGGAGATCTGGATGTTGCAATTGACTACAAAAAAAACTTCAAGGTCAGTTCTGCAAGGCTTGATGAATTATTGAAGGATCAAAGAGACACTAGAGACACTAGAGGTCTTGGATTTGAGCATGGAGAAAGATCTGGTACTGCAAATCAAGGGAATCCACCAGATAACCGGAATTAGAAATCATCAGTAAGGAAACCCAATGCCCATAAATTTAATGGTAGATGCTTTATTTGTAATAAGTTTAATCATAAAGCAAGTCAATGCAGAAATAGAGAAAATCAGAATAACAATGCAGTTCCCAGTCAATGTTCAAATTGTAAGAAATATGGTCATAGGACAGAAGATTGTAGAATGAATGGAATATAGTGTTGTGATATTGTGCGAGTGATCTTGATCGACAAAATGCAAATGTAATATTCTGTAGTCAGTCTTGGATATTGGTTTATAGGTTTGGGAAGCGAAGCAAGATACCAGTAAGGGAGGACATGGTGAACACCAGTATAGACAATGCTTTAATCGAAACTCATCCAACATAGCAGATGCACTTTCAGAGTTCAGAATTTGTTTGTAACTCCATATTTGGTGTTTGTACACAGTGAGTCTCTTTTTTTGTTGAGTGGTGTGCTCTAGGTTGTTGGTCTTCTTGCAAGTGCAGGCCCTTATTGTAATATTTATTCATTTGGCTAGTGGATAGATATTGTGGGTCTCCAATCCCACCTTGGTTTTTCCTCTTTGAGGTTTTCCACCTATAAATCTATGTGTTATGGTGTATTCTCTTGTGGTTGCTTCATTTCTATTTGTTGTTATATTCTTTTATGATTACAGGTTACTCAAATACTTTGTTAATAAGGTTAAAACTGATCTTGCCAGTACAACACTGATTCACCCCCCCTCTCAGTGTTTCTGGATTCTAACACTATGGGGTTCAATCATCTTTCAATGTATGTTGTGTTATTTAGTTGATTGACTTGGTGAAACCCTAATTCCTAATGTTTATCACATGACAACAATATCATAGCATACATTTTTGAGCCATCTACAATACACAGTGACATCAATGACAATACAACACAATAACTCAAGTTTCCAGCATTCTCCACCTTTGTCATTGATGGCAACACCTATGTACCACCAACAACAAAACAAACCGAACTCACAACTGATCTATCTCCCATTCTATATATCTATCCCCCTTTGACATTAGTAACAAAGGGCACTATGCTAAACTCTCTCTCCCCCATTAACATCAAGAATAATGGGCACATTGCAAAACTCTCTCTCCCCCTTTGACATCAAGGACAACTGATGCACACTTGAATAAATTTTCCTTCTACTAAAATTCCTACTACTACAAATCGTAACCTTATTCTAATTCTCTCATATCCTTCCAAGAATAACACAAGTAACTACAACAGTCTCCTTGATAGGGATATCATTCTTCTATAACCACCTCCCACAAACTAAAAATCTCAACTTTAATAGCTCCCCTAAGAGAAGCAACCACATCAATCTAGGAGGCAAGAGAAGACATCTGAAATATCCCTCTAGAAAAATGCACCACTACTTATACTTCTTTTGTCATCTATAGTTTTGTCTTCTCCTTTCTCTTGTTTCTTATTAATTCTTTTTGGAGTGACTTCTACAACTTTATCTTTAATAATTTTCTCCTTACTCTTGTTAGATTCCATTTTGGGCCACAATCTCCACCCATATCCTCATTAGTCTTCTTCTTTTAACTTATTCACTTTTGGACGAAGTACCTATATTTGGACCACCTTGTATGTCACTTTAACTACTTCTTCATCTATCTATTTGATCAATCCTTTGCATTCTTTTGGATCCTCATGTATGATGAGGTAGAGTCTTTCCTCCGATCTAGAACCTAAATAGAGAGAACAAACTATCTCTAAGCAAAATACATCTTTTACCCATTGTTCAAGCATTAAGCCAAAAATTGCTATATTGTTCCACCAGACATAAGCAATGTTGTGGACCATCAAAATCATTCAAAAACCTCCAAAAATACCTTCAAGGCTTATGTCATGCTGAGAGGAACTCAATATCCAAACCGAAATGGGGGGTCCTAAGATCTTCATTTCACTCTCCTCCTCAAATAGTGCATTATGTCTAGTTATTGGAAGAAGAATCAACACCACCAGGGAGTGCAAACTTATCCACAAACTTACTTTCATCTTTCTTATCTGATTTCTTCACCCATGTATCTTCATCTTATCATTTATTTCATTGTTATCAATCTATGTTATCGGATCAATTAAATTCCCATTCCTTTATAAAATCTAGCAATATGTCCATTATTATTGTAGCTATAACAAGTCAGACCTTGCTCCAGACATTTCTATTCCTTTTGATGTTTCTATTTCATCTAACACTTTCAATCCTAATAGTTCACTTTTACACGCAATAGCCTTATGCCCAAAATTATTGCAAAAGCATAATAATACACATTAAAAAAATGAACATTCATACCATTCATAATCCATATCATTCTACTTCTACACTCATTAGACTTATGACCAACCTTATGGCAAGCATAACATTGTTTGTTAAATGAATGAGATTTATTTTGACTTTTGCATTCACTTGCTCTATGTCCAAATTTGTTGCATGAAAAATAATTACCACTAAAAAATGGGAGATACTTAATTTGAGAAAGAGGAGTAGGAGACCTCCTAAAAGCCTTCTTGTTTCAGACCTGAGGGAAACTATTTTGGTTAGAGTTTTTTACTTCATCCTTGACCATTTCTTTTCATTTACCATCTTTATTCAGCTTGTTCATGAACACCCACTTGTTTTCTGCCACAATATTGTCTACCAAATTAGGTACCAGTTCCTATTGGTGTAATTAAGGCATTTTACCTTGGTTTATTCTTTCCTAGGTTTTGATTACACTTTACTTAAGATTACTTAGGGAATTGCATAGGAATAGTTGGAGCATCTGCACTTTAGGTGGACTTATCTTATTTATGTACTTTCTATTTGGTCTCTAGATCTTGAGTGGCTACATTCATAGCCAATTTTTACACAATATCATAGTTGATAAAGTGTCATTGGTTTTCTATTAGAGATAATTTTTTGTGTGATTTAGGGTTTTGCATTTTGAGGCTTTCTATTACAGGTTAGAACTAGAGCTTGTCATGTCAAATCTAAAGTTACCATTGGATTCAGAAGGTTCAAGAAAGTTATAATCACCTTTTGTTTTGTCTAAATCCAACTCTGGAGGCTAAATCTAGAGCCATTTGAATTTTGGAGGTGATTACCAGATTCAGTAGGTACCTACAATTTTGGAGCATTTTGGGCCAAAATCAGCCTTGCCATCGTGCTTAAAAGGTCCAAGAACCCTAAGATCACTTGTCGATTCACCAAAGTCTAAGTAGTTGACCCAAAGCTAAAAAAAATTTAACCCTCCTTCCTAGTTGATGGTACGGACTGATGGAGTGGTCAAGAATGGTATGATTTTTTTATTTTATTTTTTAATAAAAAAAAATTCCCATTTCATTTTTATTTAAATTGCAATTAAAAAAATTTAGCTAAAACAAATTGAATTTAATTTAACAAGGGACATTTGTTTTTCTTTTGGAAAAAAAGTTTTTAATAAGTTAAAAAAAATTCAATGCAAGTTTTGGTACCTACGGGTATGCAGGCCCTAGCAGGCTCTACGGGCTACAAGGACCACAGACCTACAATGGTAGGTTGCAAACCTGCCACACAAGCTATAGACCTACCATCGTTGGTTTCAGAATCTATAAATTTTTTTAAAGATATTTTTTAAATTAAAAACTTTAAATAGTGTAACTACATCAAAATGGTGAACAAAAGGGGGGTATAAGTGGCCACTTTTTAAAAAAATTAGCTAAACTTGAACTTGGAGGAGTAATTTGAGACTCTTCCACTCAAAATTTGAAGATACCAAAATAACAAGAATTGCAATACACTGAATCTAGTTTCCAAGCTACTAAAGTTTTTCAAAAATGGATAAGATTAAGGTGGTCAAATCTTTTGCATACACAAAGCTATTCCTATTTATTTCAGCAAAACATAACATAGTGTCCCATGTGCGTGTCAAAAAAGGTATAGTTACATTTAGTATTTTGAAAAAAATTATCGTAGAAATAGTTAAGAGTGAGTACTAGAAGCTGTGTATTATTTTGTAATTTTTTGTTGTGTTACAACTTTTTTTAATATTTTTCGAAGTGGACACATCCTGAAAATCAGGTACCTGTTTGTGCGTGTCACATAACTTGCACCAAAATAACTGAAAATTCAATATTTTTTTAAAGCGTAAAGAATGAAATGTAAAAAAATAATATATAATTTGTTTCAAATTTGGACAAGAGTTAAAAAGTTAGTATAAAAATGGTACACATATGCCTCTAAAAACTCTAGAGACACTAGTACAAGAAATTAAAAATTCATATGTTAATGTCGTTCAAATCAGAAAAAAAAATTATATGCTTATAAAGCTCAAAATATGTGTGAAATTATGGTGGCAATTTTACAAATACACACTTGATAATGTGTAAACCTAATGACGAGGAATTTGGGAGACTAGATTTGAAGAAGAAAGTGTGTAAAAAGAAGGGAAATAAGGCTCCCAAGCCTCAATCTTGTCATTCAAACCTAATTACAAGCCTTAACACATGATTATAAAATCCTATTTGCGGTTTTACATTAAAAAACCCGATCAAGTTTTTATGCCTAAGGAACTCGTATGCATTAACTTAATGTCATGTGTGTGTGTATATATACATATATATATTTATATATGTATATCTATATGTGTATATGTGTATATATGTAATATATATACAAATGTGTGTGTGTGTATATATATATATACATCTTCAAATTTTTTCCATCCCCCTCCTCCCTCCCTTATCTCTCTCTCTTCCTCTCCCACCTCTCCCCATCTCCCTCTCCCTCTCCCTCTCTCCCTCCCCCTACTCTCTCTCTCTCACCATTAGAGCCACTGGGGTCGAAATTGGGTTTATAGTTCCACAATGGATTGACAAGACAAATGTTGAAGATCTCAAAATAATATATGGTAGTGAATACAAGGCAAAGCTTCCCAATACTATTATAATTCTCCCTTTACACCCCAAGAAGGTGGAATGGGTGAAGGAATAGCTTGCTCACATTCATCCATAATTGATTTTGTTTATGTCCAAAATTAAAAGACTCTTTGTTCATAAAGATGTTCAAAATCAAAATCCCCAATCAAATGAAGTCTTTGTGTCCTAAGAAATGGCATTTTAGAATGTGAAGAATGAGGGAAGTGAATCATTTATTCTCCATCTATTTGCATCATCGAGAGAAATTATTCTATGGGACAACAATTGGAATAAATGGAAAGTCAACTATTTCAAGTTAGGACTATTTGCATAAGCATAAGTTATGACTATGACAACTTACAACCTATAACCATTGGTGTCCCAACTAGTTTATAGTCACTCATGCCAAATATCTTCAAAACCTCTTTCACATACTTAGACTGTGTGATGAAAATACCATTCTTCATTTGTTGTATCTGCAAGCCTATGAAATTTTTTATTTATCCCACTAAAGACATCAAACTCATTTTTCATTTCTTTTGCAAAACTATTGCTCATGTCATCATTTCCTCCAAATATGATATTATCCACAAATACTTCGCTGACCAATATTTTATCTCCTTCAGATTTGAGATATATGTTACTATCATCACTGGTCATCAAAAAGCCTATCTTCATTAGATGTGTATGAATCCTTTCATACCATGCTCTTGGTGCCTGCTTGAATCCATATAAAGCCTTATGCAATCTGCATACCATGTCTTTCTCATCAGTCAAATCATAACCATCCGGTTGCTCAATGTATACTTCTTCTTCCAGTATCCCATTAGAAAATGTTGACTTAACATCCATCTCGTATACCTTGAATTTCTTATGTGCTGCAAATGCAAGTAAAGTTCTGACACCTTCCAGTCTTGCCACTAGTGCAAAAGTTTCACCATAGTCTTCTCCTTCCTCTTATGCATAACCTTTACAAACCAACCTAGCTTTGTTGCAAACTACAACACCATCTTCATTCAACTTGTTCCTGAATACCCACCTAGTATCTATCACATTTTTATTTACTGGCCAAGGTACTAGGGTCCATGTTTTGTTCTTCTCAATTTTATCTAATTCCTCCTCCATAGTTTTAACCCAATAATCATCACCAAATGCTTCCTTATCATTTCTTGGTTCAATAGTGGAGATCATGCATGAATTCTCTTTGACTCTTCTTCTAGTTAGTACTCCAGCATCCTTATCCTCAATAATTGGTTCAAGGTTGTGATTTAGTCTCACCTATCTTGGAATAATATGATCATTATCTTCAAGTTCAACTTCTTCATTATCATCATCTTCTTCTAAATTTATATGTTCCAGTTGAACTGGTACATAAGTCTTTTTTTTGTTAGTTTCAGATTTCACAGTCTCTGGTTCCAAAAACAAAATGCAAGGATCTTCATCCTTTTTCTCCAAATTGGTTTCCTCTGAAACTTCAAGATATTCATCCACTTGAACATCAGCACTCTCAATAATTCTGTGTGTCTGGTTATTAAAACACTTGTAGGCCTTACTCTTGGTGGAATAGCCAAGAAATATACCTTCATCACTTTTAGCCTCAAATTTGCTAATTTAATCACCTCTCTTAATAAAACATTTTCTTCCAAATATCTTGAAATAACTAACATTAGGTGATCTTCCACACCAATATTCATAAGGAGTCTTGTCCTTACCTCTTTTTACCAGAATCCAATTCATAGTGTAGATAGTTGTGTTGACAACTTCTCTCCAGAAATTTTTCGCTACACCTCCTTGTATCAACATCGTCCTAGCAGCTTCAACAACTGACCAATTTTTCCTCTCTGCGATACCATTCTATTGTCGTGTCCTCGGTGCAAAAAGTTGTTGTTTGATACCATTTTCTTCAAAATACCTAGTGAATTCCTTAGAAGTAAATTTATTGCCTTGATCTGTCCTCGGACACTTTATCTTCTTACCACTCTCCTTCTCAGCTAAGGCACTGAATGCTTTGAACTTAATAAAAGCTTCAGTCTTATCCTTCAAGAATGTGACCCACATCATCCTTGAGCAATCATCAGTGAAGATCATAAAATATATGTCACCTTGAATACTTTTTGTTCTTATTGATCCACAAAGATCTGTATGAACCAAATCTAACAAATGTTTTTCTGAAAAAGATTTGGTCTTGAAATTTGAGGATGTCATCTTTCCCAAATGACATTCCTTACATAGAGAATCAACCGGTTTGTCCAACTAAGGCAAACCTCTCACTGTCTTGGACTTAATCACTTTAACAATGTTATCAAAGTTTATATGACAAAATCTCCTATGCCAAATCCAACTATCAGCTAAATTTGCAATTAAATAGTTGTTGACTTTAGGATTAAGGTGAAACGGGTTACCTTTAGTTTGCTTCTCAGTTGCAATCAGTTCACCTTTGCTACCATAGATTTTGTACATACCATTTTTTAACTCCAATGGGTATCCTTTGTCATTGAGTTGTACCACACTCAAAAGATTGTGCTTTAAACCCTCAACCCAGTAAACATCATCTGCATTTCTCTTTCTATTAAGATAAATAGTTCCCTTACCTTTAACCATGCAGGGTGAGTCATTACCAAATCTTACAACTGCGCCATCAAATTCCTTCAAAGAAAGAAATTTTCTCCGATCACCAGTCATGTGATGTGAACAACCACTATCAATGATCCAATCATTAGAGTTATCCATCCTGGATACTAATGCCTTCTGGTCTGATATCTCTTCTTTAATAGCTACAAACACAATGTCTTCATTAGCATCACCATTAGATTCCTCATCAATGATACCACCATCAACAACAATAAGACAATCTCTTTTTGCTTTACCCTTATACTTCTTGAATTTCTCTCATTTGTGCTCATTATTACCATTAGGACAGTTAGCAACTATGTGTCCAATCTTGTTGCATGCAAAACATTTCAAAGGTAATTTACCTCTATATTTACCAATGCCTCTGGGCAATCACTTGGTCAACAATGCTTCAAGCTCAACTAAACTATCTTCATCATCAACTTCTGTATTGGATCTGGATTCATAACTGTGACTGGCATCTCTACTTTTTCTCACAAATGGGTTAGAGACAGAAGCTCTAAATGTAGACTTAGATTTCTGTACACTACCTTCATAACCATTTAATTCAAAAGCAGTAAGTTTTCCAATGATGGATTCAAGAGTTACCTTAGCTTTGTCAATGGATTTTAGCTCTTGAATAGCTGCAACTCAGATAGCATAGACCAGTAGTAGGGTTCTCAGTACCTTACTGATCATTGTGGAATCTTCCACTTTGCCTCCTACACTCTTAATTTCACCAACTATCTCCTTTATCCTTTGACCATAATGTTGGATATTCTCACCTTTAGCCATCTGCATGTCATCAAACTTTCCTCTTAGACTCTCCTCTTTAGCAATCTTAACATGTTCATCACCACTATAAATCTCTTCAAGTTTTTTCCATATGTCATATGCAGTCTCTAGACCATGAAAGTCTACATACTCTACATCAGACAAAGAACTGATAATAGCCTCTAATGCTTGATGATTTTCTTGTTTCTCTTTCTTCTGATCATCAGTCAAAATCCCTATAGGTGCAACATATTTAGTATCGACATGTTCCCAATACTGGCTTCCCAGACTTGATATAAATTTTCATTCTGTCATTCCATATCCTATAGTTCTCTCTATTAAACTTTGGACCTTCCTTCTTCATCATGATCTGCAAGATCTTTACCTCAACCTATTAGGCTTAGACCTTAGAGGACCTGATCTTCTCTAATACCAATTGATGGTATGATGAAAGAATAAGTATCCGGTCAACTGCGGAGAGGGGGGGGGGTGAATCAGTAGATAGAAAAACTGATACAAACTTCACCAATCTCAAAATCAATCTCTCAAAGTAAACTTAGAACTATCAATGTAATACCACTGTCAAGATAAAAACTCATAAGATAAACCGGTTGACTATTACAACAATTTAACAGTAAACAACTTCCAACTCATAAACATCCAAATGCTTTTTCATATGTCAACAGACTTCATTTATCAATGCTTCCAGTTATCATGACTTATCAAAGTAGTTAAGTAGTTAAGTAAATCAACCATAAGAACATAACCACAAAAACATTCACCACTTGACACAAATATTTTTGACGTGGAAACCCAAATGGGAAAAACCACGGTGAGATGAGACTCACAAGATAACTATCTAAACTCTTCTGAAGTTCGCCCTATTAGGAGCCTAGCCTGTTAAAGATTTACAAAAGTCCTGTTAAGAACTGATCCTATTAGGAATAACCCAGTTAAAGGATTGACTACAATGCCTTGTTAGAAGTAATACCCTATAAGGAGTAACCTCGGTAGAGGATTTGAAAATCCAAGCTAATGGATCTTCTTGTTAGAGCTTACCCAGTTAGGGGATTTCAATTCTGTTGTAATTGTTAGAAAACAATAGGAGTTTACTGATCTATTTGAATAGCACTACACTTGCTTGTTCAGATCCATTTCATGCTCCTTTCTGCCTTTGCTCAAACTATAGATATATCATCTGGTTCGGCAACCACACACTCAACTAATCTTTTCTAACACTTTCCAACTCTTAAACAAACAACTTTATCGACCTTATAAACAAATCAATTAGGTCGGTAACATAACAAAAACCTAATTCTCATAGAGATTACAAACAAATAAGTTCAAGTATGATTGTTGGATTACATAGCAATCTTTGCACATCAATCAAGAAAACCTTAATCGCTCCTTGATCACTACTTTATCCAACTTAGTAACTCATCGCGTGCTTTGCATTATATACAATCAACTTGCTCATTCCCTAGACAAAAACCATTACATCAATGCCAAAATCTTTTCAAATTGTCTTCATACAATAATCATACGTGTCATAATCATTACCACTCATCATCAGATCATAAACCAATATAACCAATTCACCAGACTTAATCAATTAGGGTTTATCAAAAACAACAGGTAGCATTTACCGGTTACCAGTTCAACTCTCCAAATTCTTCCTACCAGTTACAGCCCCCTTCACTTGTTCATCCTACTGGTTACAAAACAATATTAAAAAAATATCAACAATATGATTACTAGTTAATTGACATCAATGACAACATAACATATCATTAATGCAATCTTCATGTAAATGTCAACATATGACCCCTCGGGACACCATATCACCCATTAGAACACCATATGACCTCTAATGACACAATATGACCCTAATGACACCATATCACCCCTTTTAACATCCTAGCACACAACCTGACTCCTTAGAATAGCATATGACCTCTTAGGATAACATATGATGTCCTAAGGGGTCAGATGGTGTTCTAACACACGTGTGGCCCCTTAGAACCCCATATGACCCCTAATGACACCATATGACCCCTTCGTACCCCATATGACACTGTATGACTTTGTAAGACCCCATATGACCCCTAACGATACCATATGACCCCTTATGATACCATATGGCACCTAACAACACTATATGACCCCTCAAGATACCATATGACCCCTTTTAACATGATAATACATGACTTGACCCATTCGGACACCATATGTTGTTCTAACACATCTGTGGCCTCTTAGGACCCCATATGATCCCTAACAACACTATATGACCCCTTAGGACACCATATGAACCCTTAGGATATCATATGATGTCTTAATGGGTGATATGGTGTCCTAAGGGGTCATATAGTATCCTAAGGGGTAATATGGTGTCATTATGGGTCATATGGAGTCTTGAGGGGTTATATGGTGCCATTAAGAGTCATATGGGGTCCTAAGGGGCCACACATTTGTTAGAACACCATATGACCCCTTAGAACATCATATTGTCCTAAGGGGTCATATGGTGTCCTAATGGGTCATATCATATCATTAGGGGTCATATAAGGTCCTAAGCGACCACACATGTATTAGAACACCATATGACCCATTAAGATAGTTCAAATAATCAGAAGACAATTGAGAGGGGGGGATGAATCAGTTGTCAACAGATTACTGAAACCTTAAGCAACTAAAACTTTAATACCAGAACCCAAAAGAAAAATACTGTAATGCATAAACCAAATACCAAAATAGTAGTGTAGCGTCGTAAATTATACGCACTTGCTAGGGTGGTACAATTTCACACCTAGTTTAGCACCTGCCTTGGCACAGTTTGCATTTTGCATTACATTTCCCCTTTAACACTTAATTAATCAAATTAATTAGGTCTAAGGTCCTATTTCATCATCCTTCACATCATAAAGTCGGGCCCTTTCATTAAAAGTGTGCCCCTTTTCATGTTATTCCTCCAATACATCATCTAATCAAAAACCCTAATTAGGCCTTCTTTTGAACTTGGGGGCTTGATTTCAGGGGTCAAAACATCTCGAAATCACCTGTAACTTCGGGATTCTCTCTAAAATCATCATATCTGACGGCCCTGAAAATTTGGTGAAAAGTTGCCAGGACCATGGCGCCCGGAGTGCACACGGTCCCGGACATTTTTCTCGAAATTTTAGGAGCACGATCCAATCATAAAATAAAGCTTAACCCCAAGAAATTGGCGGGAGATTCAATCTCTACGTCGGCCAAAAGACGAAATTGCGACCTAGGGTTTCATACATAAGAGCTCTCTTTCTTCATTTGAAGGGATCAGAATTTTGTTTTCAGGAACCTCATATGCAGTGAAAGAGCAGATCTTTGAAGACTTCAACAACTTTCAACATCCCTCTATCAAGCATTTATCAATTCCATTCATCCACTTAGGGCTTGGAAGACATTGAAGAACAATAGGAGATTACCGACTGAAGATTGGCTTGTACCTCTCCCTTGGGGGTTGGGTATGATTTCATGTTGTTTTCATGTCTTTGCATAAGCTTCATTATATCATTTATTCATGCTTTAGATCACTTTGCATCTTGATTTAGAGCATTTACATTATCATTTACAAGCAATTAGGGTTTACTTTCTAGGTTGCTCTAGTTTGCTTACTTGCATTTTAGATCTTGCACACACACAAGGTCTGCACACACATTACTTTTACAATTCAACTTGGCTATTCGTGGAGGTGGAAATCACCGAAGTGGGGGTTTGACTAAGGCAAAACCCTATATAGCCGCCCAAACACCTTTTTCAGATACAAGTGCAGGTTTTGGGACTCGGACAATGCCACAAGTTGCAGATCCGGGAAAAGCAGGTCGAGACAACACCCCACACCAAATTGCAGAACAAAATACCAGGACAGGGGCGTGGGGCGCCCTGGTCCTGCCAGGAAAGGGGTGCTGGGCACCCTGGTCCCTGGGACAAAGGCGTTGGGCGCCCTGGTCCTCCTGACAGACAGCATTTCAAACAGTTTTCCAGAGTGCAAAACAATAGTTTCAAGTGCGGTTCCGGGATAGAATCAGGACAGTGGCGCCCGCGCCCCCGTCTCGAACATTTTCAATCAAATTTTGACTCCGGGTACGCATCTGCATTCTTGTTTTATCCTTGTGTTTACAGCTTTCCATTGTTTAAGTTCAATTCTGCAATCTTGTTGTTAGCTCATACTTGCATTTTAGGGTTAGGAATTGAACTTGCATAATCTTACCTTTCAAATACAACAAAGGAATAGAAATCCTAATAGGTAGCCCGTGGCTCTCTCTTTCACAAAAAGAAGTAGCCAATTGTGTGATACCTCTAGGCTCTTTCGTATTCCGTAATGTGTGTCAAAAGGTAGGATTAGGGCATGATAACCTAATCTCGCTTTTTCTCCCACACATTTTGGTGAACCCGACGCGAAACTATCATTGCTTCCTCTTGCATTGCATTTGTTAGATCTAGATCCAGATTTAGTGTGTTTTCATTTCATTTTCATTAAAAAGAAAAAAAAAAAAAAAAAAGAGTGTGTTTCTTTGCATTGTGTGTTTAATTTTCATGCAACTTTCATTTCAAAATGTCAGACTTTTATTTGCAAAATGTTCATGCTTATGATGATTATTATGAGTATAGCCAAGATGAATTAGATGAAGCTTTAGATGAGTTTTTGAACCCTAAAGATGCCAAACCTTCATTTTACCAAAAACTCATAAACCTTGTTACTATGCCATTTCGTTGTGATGAGAAAGATAAGTTGAATGATTCCTTTCAAGGGTACATTCCTATCAACTCTTCCACTAAATCTAGTAACATGGTTGTTTTCAATAATCCCCTCTATGAGGAGATATCTCCTTTTGAACCAAAAGATAAACCTTTTGATAGCTATGATCATACTTCATTGGATGATGCTCTTGATGACTTTGTGGCTTTATCAAAATCTTTAAACAAGAACAAGACTTCTAAATTGGTTAACATGATAAACTTGAATGAGCATAAAAAGCCTCTCTTTGAAGTCCAAGGTGCTTATCCTTCTCCCACCTTTCAAGGTCCTAAATCACCTCTCCTTACTGTCCAAGGAGGGTATGATCATGATTCCTTTCGTACTCCGAATAAACCAATCATCACTGTGCAAGGAAGAAAACCTATAAGTCCTTATAGTTATGCCAAGCAAATAACTAGAGAGAGTTATCATGTGGTTACCCATACTTACCATACCAGAAATAATAGGCAGCCTAGTCCTCCTCTTGTTATTCCAGTTTCTCTTCCGAATCCTCAACCAATTCTTCCGCAAGCTCCCCATATTTCACAAGTTCTTAGTAAGGAATATGATCTCATAGAACAACTTAAAGTTACCCCTGCTAAGATATCCCTTTGGGATTTGATTCAAACTTCTTCCGCTCATCATGGAATGTTACAAGATGCCTTGAAAGATTTGAATGTTCCTCCACCAAATACATCTAGTAATATAGCATCTTTGGTTAACTCTGTGATGAATCCTAAAGCTCAAATTGTGTTTACCCAAGATGAGTTGCCTACTAGTGAAATTCAACATCAATATGATCCCTTGATGATTGTGGTTATCATGAAAGACACTGCTATAAGATGAACACTAGTAGATAATGGCTCTGGTCTTAATGTGTGTAGCATTAATCTTTTGCATAAGATGAATGTGGATACATCCCTAATTGAGCCGGACTCTCGTCCTATTCGAGGCTTTGATAATGTGGCGAAAACTTCATTAGGTACTATCACCTTACCCATCACAGTGGGGCCTGTTACTTTGCCTACTCCTATCCATGTTATGTCGAGAAATCTAACATACAACTTGTTATTAGGGAGACCTTGGATTCACAGTATGCAAGCTGTCCCCTCTACATTGCATAGACAAGTTAAGTTTATCTATAACAATAAGACATATACTTTGATAGGTGATACTAATTTCCAAGCTTGTTTACAAACATCTACTTCCAAAGGGGGTTCTTCTAAGCCATCCTTGTCTAGTGACGACTCTTTAAACAAGATACCTATCAATGAATCCTCGCTCTCTGATGATCAAAATTCTTTGGATGAGTCTAGAGCTCCTGAAGAAGACTCTTCTCGACTTGAAACTACACATAAGAAGGATTTTGATCCTGAGAAGGTTCTCGCAAACGACAATTGGGGATCCCTTGATTTTAATCCCACCTTTGTAGGTGAATATAAGGTTCCTTCTAGAGAGCTTAAAGTTGAAAAGAAGGAAGAAGCTAAAAATCAATCAACATTACCTGAGCCTATGAGTAACAATTTTGTGGCCGCTTCTCAAACTTCTTCTCCTCACACCTTAAATTCTGAAGAGTTTGATTCTTTGTCTTATGAAAAACCGCCTTCTCTTTCTGAAATGGCTGATCGTTATGGTCGTGGTTTTTGCATTTTTGCTAAGCATGGGTATCATGGAAATGGTTGTGGCACTCACGAACAAGGGATAAAAGTTCCTCTAGAGAATAATCTTCATAATTATGCCTTTGGACTTGGCTATAATCCCTGCAAGCGTACTAAAGCTTCTAAGAGACCATGTATTAGTGTTAATGCTATTTCTACATCTCTATCAATGCAACACCTCGAGTACATTGATGAGGATCCTTCGTGTGCTTGTGCTTTTGATGTTTTCCCTACCGATGATGTTTTAGCTGAGTTTTTAGGAGCATATGATACTCTTCCCTGTTATCATCACAATAGGGGACTCCCTTATTGTTTGAACACTGAAGCCTATTTTGGAAAAGAGATTGATAATGATGAGATTGTGAAAGAATTCCCTCAGTTAAAGGATACTCCTCAACAAAGTAATCTTCTCATAAGTGACACCACTAATGTTAAGATGGATCCTTGCAATGAAGAAAAAGTTATTAAAATTGGAAAATGTTTGGATGAAGAGGAACAAAAACAATATGAAGATTTATTGCATGAATTCCCTGAGATCTTTGCTTGGACATACTCTGACATGCCTGGTATAGATCCTAAGATTGTTACTCATAACATTGTCTTAGTTCCTAATGCTAAGCCTATGAAACAAAAGATTCGAAAAATGAATCCTAAGGTGGCTCTGCTTGTTAAGGCTGAGATTGAAAAGTTATTGGAGGCTGGATTTATCTGCCCTATTGATTATTCCCCGTGGATTTCAAATATTGTCGCTGTGGCTAAACCAGATAATAAAATAAGAATGTGTACCGATTTCTGAGATTTAAATAAGGCTTCTTTAAAAGATGATTTCCCTCTTCCAAACATTGACATGATAGTTGATTCTTCGACAGGACATGCCTTGTTATCCTTCATGGATGGTTTTTTAGGATACAATCAAATTTACATTAACCCTCAAGATCAATTCAAAACTGCTTTCACCACTCCTTGGGGTATGTTTTGTTGGATAATGATGCCTTTTGGACTTAAAAATGTCGGTGCAACTTATCAACGAGCGATGACCCTTATCTTTCATGATTATATGCATAAGATTTTAGAAGATTATGTTGATGATATTTTGGCCAAATCCATTCTCCGCATAGATCATATTAAAATCCTTCATCAAATCTTTGAAAGAATTCGTAAATATCACATGTGCTTGAATCCCCGAAAATGTGTTTTTGGTGTGGATAGTGGAAAACTATTAGGATTCATAGTTTCACATCGTGGGATTGAGGTGGATACTAAGAAAATAGATGCTATTGTCAACATGCCACCTCCTAGAAATGTGTCTCAACTCAAAAGCTTACAAGGAAAGATTCAAGCTATTCATAGGTTTGTATCTCAACTTGCGGATCGCACTTTTCCTTTTACTCAGCTTCTCAAAAAGAATATCACTTTTCAATGGAATAAAGATTGTCAGCAAGCATTTGAAGATTTAAAAGTGTATCTGGCTAATCCTCCTATCCTTCAACCGGCCGAACCTTCTCAACCCTTCCTTCTTTATACAGCTGCTTCCTCTCATGCTCTTGCAGCATTATTGGCACAACATGATAAAGACGGTAAGGAGTGTCCGGTTTATTATATAAGTCGTACCTTACACGATTATGAGACCCGATATTCTGCAATAGAAAGACAATGCTTGGCCTTGATGTTTGCGACTCAGAAATTGAGACATTATCTCTTAAATTCAGAAGTCCATGTCATGGTAAAGTTTGATCCTTTGAAGCATCTTTTCTCTAAAACCGATTTATCAGGATGCCTAGCTAAGTGGGTTATGATGTTAATTGAATTTGACCTTAAATTTGTTTCACAAAGAGCAATTAGAGGGCAAGCGTTGACCGATCACCTAGCCGAGGCCCCTTCACCTTTCTCCTTCCCTAACCCTAAGTCTTTTCCTGACGACTTCATCCTTTGTATAGAGAAAGATAAAACTTGGGAGTTATACTTTGATGGCTCTAAGTGTCGTATGAGATCGGGGGCAGGTGTTGTTCTGATTTCTCCTACAAAGAAGTCTATTCCCTTATCTTATCGTCTCAATTTCCTATGTACCAATAACATTGCTGAGTATGAGGCTCTTATAGCAGGAATAAAGGCAGCCTTAGCTCTGAATATAAAACACATACATATTTTTGGAGATTCTCAATTGATTATAAGACAAGTAACAGGACTATATCAAGCAAAACAAGACAAATTATCACAATATAAAGACCTTGCTATCTCTTTGTTACAAAAATTTGATTCTTACACCATGGAACCTGTTCCTCGAAAAGATAATTGACATGCGAACGCAATGGCATGTGTGGCTTCTTTGGTATCTTTAGAGGACCCTATGGTTGATCTTAAATTTTTTATTCACAACCTTATTTCTCCAGCTATTGTAGATGATTCTAGCTTGGTGACATGTTGTGACTTTATAGACTCAGATGAATGGTATTCACATATCGTAAGATACTTGACTGATGGTACCTTTCCTGATTCTGCTAATAGGAACACTAGGGCTAGAGTTCACAAGCTGTCCGCTAGATATATCATTCTTTCTAATATTCTATACTGAAGGGGTTATAACGGTCTTCTCCTTCATTGTCTTAATAAATCAGAAATCCCTATTGCTCTTGAAGAGGCACATTCAGGTGCCTGTGGGGGGCATTTTGGAGGCAAATCCTTGGTTCAAAGATTGCTTCGCATGGGATATTATTGGCAAACTATGCAGCAGGATTCTTTCTCATTTGTTAAAAAATGTCATCAATGTCAACAACACAACAATTTGATCCATGCTCCTGCCCAAGAACTTCGTTCTCATGTAGCTTCTTGGCCTTTCTCTGCATGGGGGTTGGATCTTATTGGTAAAATCTCCCCTCCTTCATCTCAAGGACATACTTTCATTATAACCGCAACAGATTACTTTACAAAGTGGGTAGAAGCCGTTCCCCTTCGCTCTACTACTGCTAAAGTGATTTGTCGATTTCTTCTAGAAAACATTATTTCTCGATTTGGGATACCTTCCACTATAATCTCTGATAATGGGACATCATTTAAGAACAAGGATGTGAAGAAATTCCTTGAGAAGTATCATATAAAACGTCAATTTTCTACACCATACTATCCTCAATCAAATGGTCAAGCCGAATCATCCAATAAGATAATTGAACAAATTCTTCGTAAAACTATGAATAAGCATGGTAAGGATTGGAGTACTTAGCTAATCTATGCTCTTTGGGCCTACCAAACGAGCGTACAAATTGCTACCAGAACTACACCTTATAATCTTGTTTATGGTGCTGATGCTATTATGCCTTTAGAATTAGAGATTCCGTCACTTAGAATTTCTCTCAGAGGTATAGTAGATGATGACGCTTATAGAGAACAAAGACTTCAACAGCTTGAGATGCTTGATGAATAGCGTATAAACACTCTTGAGCATATTCAAGCATATCACAAAACTCTACAATGAAGCTATAATGATAAGGTTATTCAACGTTCCTTCTCAGTGGGTGACTTAGTGCTCTATGAGAATCAGCACAATGTGAATGCCTTACCTAAAGAAAAGGGAAAATTTAGTCCTAATTGGCTTGGATCGTATATCGTTATTGAAGATTATGGATCAGGTGCTTACAAAATAGCGGGTGTAGACGGTACGTCTCTTAAAGACCCTATAAACGCTATGCACTTGCGTAGATACTATGCTTAATTCCTCATTCCTTATCATTTATCTATTTCCTTTCTCACTTCTTCAAGATTGGATAATATGTTAGCATATCTTTGTTAGAGCAAGTGGAATTAAATGATGTTTTGTTTAATCTATATTGCTTCGTTCCTGACAAGCGTATTTCTTTACCTTATGGTTTGTCTTGAATTCATTTTATGTAAATTGCAAAAGATTTACATTTTTCATTATGTTAGCATATTATACAATATCTTTATGTGTTAAGTTGAATCGTGTCATGTTGTGTTTAAATTCAAATTAAATCACATTAGTTATATGATTCTTAGGCTTAACACATATTTTTCTTCCCTATCATCAATGTAGTACTTGATTAAATATTTTAATTAAGTCACACATGTATCAATTTAATCATGGAGCATTGAGAAATCAATCACATGGAAATTAAATTTAGAACATACATGTACATCTACCAAATGTATTAACTTTAATCAAAATACCCATTGTTTTTAGACATTAAAGATAACACGTTTGAGACAAAGAAGCATGTATATATATATATATATATATATATATGTGTAGATCAATATAAAAAGGTAGGTCACTACACATCCAAAATGTGACCTACCCTACATCATAAGATCATCTCCTATCCCTAGGGCTGGTGGCTGGAGAGTGACGAATAGAAGCTCCCTCCTGATCTGGCCGTGCAGGTGGACCCATAGGGGTATACCATGATATAGATCGTAAATGGCTCTGAGAGGAACTCCTACGATCCCTATCCATAAGGATTGCGCGATACGAGGTAGCCTCGGCCTGAAATGCTGCTAGATCACGCTGTGCCCACTGAAGGTCCTCTGATAGAGCTCTCTCTCTCTCCCTCCATATCTCTACTTGTACTCGAAATGGGGAAAATAAATCATCATGCCGACCCGCGTTCCCTTGAGGTCTATAAGAAACCTGTGAGGAACTAGGGATCTGTGCCGTCGTGGAGATATCTGTCACTGCTTGCTGGATCAGAGAATGCCACTCCTGCACATTAGCTGTAGCAGTAGAACAGATCATGTATTAGTACCATTTTATATCATCAAAACATCAATCAATCAATTTAAACCTACTATACCTGGATCTCCCTCATGCCAGTAGGGATCATGATATGGTAGCATCTGTGACTGGGAACTACTAGGCTCCCCACGCTCAAATAATCTGTGCATGATGGGTGTAGGCTGGCTTGTACTAGAAACAGGTCTCTGTATCGCCTCATGTTCCCCCTTTTGGGGAATAAGAGGAGGATCTAGGGCTATGGTATCATCTCCTGAATGGTGGGGAGCAGCATCTGACCCCTCCTCATCATCTCTATCCTCATCCTCATCCTCGTCTGCATCCTCACCTGCATCCTCATTCTCCTCATCTATATCTGTGTCATCATCCTCCTCCTCCTTGACACTAGGCTAATCCCCTGTGGGTGGATCAGGATCTCCTGCCTCCTCATGACCCTCTCCCTCCTTCGACCTGGATCCCTGATCCTCATCTCGGTCTCCATGTCTCCATGGGCCTGGATGGCCTGTCGGGTGATTTGGTGGAAAGATAGGCCCTGGGTATGATCTCATAAACCATGAGAGATACCTGCGCTGTGCCCCAGGATCTGCAGCATAATCAGTGACCACATCCTGGTCGGACCCCTCTATATCTATGATCTCGATATCATCTATCATAGGTCTCGCTACTGCTCTGGGTCTGGGAAGGACTCGTGAGTGTCGAGTGTAGATGGGCACATCGGCTGGAACACACTGCTCTAGTCCAAACTGCCTCTGTACTCGATCAAAGTAGAATGGGACTATGATGTGTGGATATCGCCCTCTCAGAAGGCGGTTCCTCTATAAGCATGCTAACTATCTCTCCATCCCATCCCATCTGTGCATCCGCAAATATGGTCTCCACACAGTCACCTCAGCTGTCAATCTATCAAATGTCACTCTCCAATACAATAGATCTCCAAATCTCCACTCGCTGGTAAGTGGATAAGAAAATACCCTAGGTCGCTCGCTAGCCGCACTCATCGGATAGCCGACAGGCCTGGTGCATGTAAAGTGCTCAAATATCCACACCTACAGAAGTGTGCATGTCATCAAACTGCAACCCTGTCCGAAAATGTACTCCTCGAGGTCGTGATAGAGATGTGCAAGCATACTCTGACCCCAAGTGTATACTCTCCTGTGTCTCTCCATAGCCCTGATGCACTATGTGAGACCCCCATGCATGTGTGTACCTCACCCATTAGGGCAGACAGCTAGTGCAATGATGGCTATCATAAGACGTCTCATGAGGGGCACCTCTCCTGAAGGATGTAAGAGCCAGCTGACCATGATACGACCTCTTGTCTCACTCGGCATGACTCTCCCTATGCAATATACCTGCTCCCTTTGATGATCCTCTACTGACCGATCGGTCGCATATGTCACGGTAGCTCCTCTGATCGGTAGGCGAAGAATGCGGTACACATCCTCAAGTGTCACCGTCATTTCCCCTACTGGAAGCTGGAACGCGCATGTGTTAGGATCCCATCGCTCCATGAGTGCCATCAGCATCGCGGGATGAAACTGAATGGTCGACATAAGAATCATAGACCATAAACCCACAATCGACAATGTGTCTCTCTCTGCCTGAGTCAGCTGGGGAATCTGATCTCGTAAACTGCGAAGAATCTGCCCCGTCGTATGCTCTCTCATGTATGGGAGACCCTGCAACACAAAAACACAACTATAATCAGTACTCAATCATCAAAATCATTCATGCAAACTGTCGAACATCGTATGCTAACCCTGGTATCTCTCGCCAAGTCCTGATTGGGACCATGGCACCCTGTCAGGGACCATGGCGCCCTGTCAGGGACCATGGCGCCCTGAGGGGACCATGGCGCCCCACAGGGACCATGGCGCCCCACAGGGACCATGGCACCCTGAAGGGACCATGGCGCCCCACAGGGACCATGGTGCCTTGTGTGGGACCCACGATCAGATTCCAGGGCCCACAAACAATCACAAAAAGTCAAATGCAGAAAATCAAAAGTCAACATTCAGTCAACTCACCTTGTCCAATGGCTCGTCGTCGATCACGGCCTGTCACAGGATCTCAATCCTCATGGGACGCTCTGGTCATCGTGAAGGCATGATGATGGCTATGTGGGCTCTGCTACAATAGACAATATTCAGAAATCAACAAAGTGACAAATGCAAATGTCACTTTCAAGGTATATACTTTCATTCCTTTACATTTACTTTCAAAACCCTAATTTTCCTCTATCACTCATTTCATCATAACTTGAGTTTGGGAGATGCGATTTTCGAACCGTTCATTGCGTAGGAATCGTATTTTCATTCCCCTACTCTCAGGATGTTCCAAAAAGTGCTCTGATGAAGCCTTTTCAGTGAACATCCCTCATCAATACTCTCTTACACAATTTGTCGTAAGTAAACATGCTACCCTGTTTCACCTCCCTAATAAGCAAGTCGAAACAGGGGGGGGCATATAGCTACTCACAAGTTTCATCACTTTCCTTAGTAAGCATTAGGTGATTTTGTGATCTAACGTGTGTTTTGTAGGTTGCGGTTCCTAACTGTGTACTGCAGATACTGCTAGGGGCTTCATCCGACAACTTATGGATATATCCTTTTTCAGATGATGTTTACTTTCTATACTTTAGCTTGCATATGCACGTAGTACTCATATGACCGCTAAAGTGGGGGCTAAATGTAGCATCGTAAATTGTACGCACTTGCTAGGGTGGTACAATTTCACACCTAGTTTAGCACCCGCCTTGGCGCAGTTTGCATTTTGCATTACATTTCCCCTTTAGCACTTAATTAATCAAATTAATTAGGTCTAAGGTCCTATTTCATCATCCTTCACATCATAAAGTTGGGCCCTTTTATTAAAAGTGTGCCCCTTTTCATGTTATTCCTCCAATACATCATCTAATCAAAAACCCTAATTAGGCCTTCTTTTGAACTTGGGGGCTTGATTTCGGGGGTCAAAACATCTTGAAATCACCTGTAACTTCGAGATTCTCTCTTAAATCATCATATCTGACGGCCCTGAAAATTTGGTGAAAAGTTGCGAGACCATGGCGCCCGGAGTGCACACGGTCCCGAACATTTTTTCCCAAAATTTTAGGAGCACGATCCAATCATAAAATAAAGCTTAACCCCAAGAAATTGGTGGGAGATTCAATCTCTAGGTCGGCCAAAAGATGAAATTGCGACCTAGGGTTTCATACATAAGAGCTCTCTTTCTTCATTTGAAGGGATCAAAATTTTTTTTTCAGGAACCTCATATGCAGTGAAAGAGCAGATCTTTGAAGACTTCAACAACTTTAAACATCCCTCTATCAAGCATTTATCAATTCCATTCATCCACTTAGGGCTTGGAAGACATTGAAGAACAATAGGAGATTACCGACTGAAGATTGGCTTGTACCTCTCCCTTGGGGGTTGGGTATGATTTCATGTTATTTTCATGTCTTTGCATAAGCTTCAATATATCATTTATTCATGCTTTAGATCACTTTGCATCTTGATTTAGAGCATTTACATTATCATTTACAAGCAATTAGGGTTTACTTTCTAGGTTGCTCTAGTTTGCTTACTTGCATTTTAGATCTTGCACACACACAAGGTCTGCACACACATTACTTTTACAATACAACTTGGCTATTCATGGAGGTGGAAATCACTGAAGTGGGGGTTTGACTAAGGCAAAACCCTATATAGCCGTCCAAACACCTTTTTCAGATACAAGTGCAGGTTTCGGGACTCGGACAACGCCGCAGGTTGCAGATCCGAGAAAAGCAGGTCGAGACAGCACCCCACACCAAATTGCAGAACAAAATACCAGGACAAGGGCATGGGGCACCCTGGTCCTGCCAGGACAGGGGCGCTGGGCACCCTGGTCCCTGGGACAGAGGTGCTGGGTGCCCTGGTCCTCCTGACAGACAACATTTCAGACAGTTTTCCAGAGTGCAAAACAGCAATTTCAGGTGCGGTTCCAGGACAGAATCAGAACAGTGGTGCCCGCGCCTCCGTCCTGAACATTTTCAGTCAAATTTTGACTCCGGGTACGCATCTGCATTCTTGTTTTATCATTGTGTTTATAGCTTTCCATTGTTTAAGTTCAATTCTGCAATCTTGTTGTTAGCTCATACTTGCATTTTAGGGTTAGGAATTGAACTTGCATAATCTTACCTTTCAAATACAACAAAGGAATAGAAATCCTAATAGGTAGCCCATGGCTCTCTCTTTCACAAAAAGAAGTAGCCAATTGTGTGATACCTCTAGGCTCTTTCATATTCCGTAATGTGTGTCAAAAGGTAGGATTAGGGCATGATAACCTAATCTCGCTTTTTCTCCCACACAAGTAGATATACCAATTGAGCTCAAGCAATAGTCAGAGAATAAATACCATCCACAAGACACCAAGATTTGTACATGGAAAACCCAGTAAAGGGAAAAACCATGATGGGAATCCTACCCATAGTCAGATAATACTTCTACAGCAAGTATGTGATTACAATTGAGGGGCCTGCACTTGCAAGAAGGCCAATAGCCTAGAGCACATTTCTCATCACAAAAGGAGTCTCATTGACTACATAGAAATCCATACTACAATCCAGAAGAAGGAATGAAATCCAAAGATAGAATCTCCTATGCCTGAGTACAATTTTAGTTAACCTCAATACTAGAGGACTAATTTCTCTTACATAAACCCAATTCAATCTCCAATGATCAACCAAATCCTCTACCTAAATGATATTACATTATTTGTGCATTACATATCCATATCCTATTCCTTGACCTTATACCTATGATTTAATTCCCATGATGATCTACAATGAGATCTTACATCATATATATACAAACCCTCGACCATAAACAATCAAGTCGTCCACCAGATAATAAACCAATTACATAATTACAAAACATGTCGGCCTTAGACCAAAAAAATAATATCCAACTCATAAGACATCATGTAAACATATCGATAAGTCTAATCCATACGTTACATTAAGTCGGTCCATAACCTAGATAAACCAGGACCCAATATAGGTCCACACACTAAAGCAATGATCTCCAACCACCAAGTCTTGAACAAGATCACCATCAACATATTGAAACTCCACCAGAATTTGCACCAACACCACTTATGCATATCACCAAAGATCTTCAACAAATCTCTGCCAGTGAAACCCTCACCAGAACAACAAACCAAGCTTGCCAACATACAGGAAAGCATCTAATCACCAAATCAAAACCAAATGACTAATAATGAATCAGAGTAGCATGAGTAAGCCAATTCCATAAGCCAAACATAACGGAGTATACCAGATCATCATGATCTAATCCAACCAGAAACCAAACAACCTACCAGGATCAGAAGGATACCGGTAAAGCAACCAAAATAGCTAGTGTTGACATCAATGACAAAACATCAATGCAACACATAGTCAATTCCACCAAATTGCCAACAATCTCCCCCTTTGGCATTGATGGCAACACTAGATGTGAAAAATATCCAAGTGCCAAGAAATGCCAAACAAGTTTCCCCCAATGGAAGACATCCAACAAACTCTTCAAGATAATATGACAATGAAGTTCTGAACCAAAAACTCTCCCTATGAATGATATCTCAGTAAATCTTTGTAAGATCTATTTTTCACAAATATCTCTTCCCCTTTGACATCAATGCCAGAGATCTGACAAAAATATCAAAGAAAAAATATAAACCACTGAATCACAAAGCTAACTACTCCCCTTGAGTAGTAGCATCCCCAAATCAATCTGGAATCAGTAGTATCTCTTATAATGCATGTCAGACTGATTCCAACCCGCATCAATCAAGTCTCTACCAGAGGGGCATAAATTCCCAATCTATCTCTGAAGTACTCAAATGATTCCTTAGGCAAAGGTTTAGTGAAGATATCTGCAATCTACTCTTTAGTGTTCACATAAACCAGTCTAACTTCATTTGCTTCCACCTTTTCCTTCAAAAAGTTGTACTTGATAGATATGTGCTTTGTCTTAGAATGAAATACTAGATTCTTTGATATATCAATAGAAGCGGAGTTATCACAGTAAATAACTACCCATTCATTACAATCCACCTTTATATCTTTCAACATTTGCTTCATCCATAAAACTTGTGTATAGTTAGTAGTAGTAGAAACATACTCAGCTTCAATAGTAGATAAAGAGGTGCATGACTACTTCTTGTTGATCCATGAAACAAGTTTCTTTCCAAGAAAGAAAGCTCCACTGGATGTGCTCTTTCGATCATCAACATCTCCATCCCAATCTACATCTGTATATGCACATAATGTAAAGTCATCATTTTTAGGGTACCATAAACCATATTCAGTTGTTCCCTGCAAATACCTGAAAATCCTCTTCATCACACTCACATGATTTTCTCTAGGATCACTCTGAAATCTTGATACAATACAAACTACATTTATTATATCTGGTCTAGTTTGAGTCAAATGTAACAAAACTTCAATCATAGACTTGTACCTAGTAGGATTTACTAGTGTAGATGCATCCTTTTTTGTCAATTTCTCACTTGTAACCATAGGAGTACCAACCAGTTTACCTTAAAAAAAATTCATCTCCCCAATCATAGACATCTCAAATTCATTCTTCATATTGTTAGGAAATTCCTTACACAACTTATCTTCACCTCCAAAAATAATATCATCGACAAACACCTCAATAATCAATATATCATCATTAATGATCTTATAATATAAATTACTATCAGCATTACCTTTAGTGAATCCAATCTTCAAAAGATATTTATCCAACCTTGCATATGAAGCTCTAGGTGCCTATTTTAATCCATATAAAGCCTTTTTAACCTGCAAACCATGTTTTCATCATCTAAAAGTGAAAAACCATCAGGTTGCTCAATATAAACTTCCTCTTCAAGATCTCCATTCAGAAAGCACTTAACATCCATCTGATAAACCTTGTAGGTCTTATGTGCAGCATAAGCAAGAAATAATATCACACCTTCAATCCTAGCTACCGGTGCAAAGGTTTCATCATAATCAATTCCTTCCTTTTGAGAGTTTACAAACCTTATTTCTTACAACTTGTCCATCTTCATTCAATTTATTCCTAAAAACCCATTTAGTTCCAATAACATTCTTATTTTTAGGTCGGGGAACTAAAGTCCATGTGTTACTCTTTTATATCTGATCTAATTCTTCTTCCATAGCTTTCATCCAACATTCATCTTTACATGCTTCAATTACTGATACCGGTTCAATTTGATAAATTAAACATACCTCATTAGATGTCAACCTCCTTCTTGTCATCACTCCTTTATTCTTATCTCCAATGATCTGATCTTCTGAATGATTCAGCCTCACATACCTAGGAGTCTTCTAGTTTTCTATTTTTTTGCTCTATTCTTAAGTTAGTGTTGAATTTTCTAATACTATCGGAGTAACTGGTTCAACATTTTGTTTTGGTGTAGGTGCTACCAGTTCAGTTATGATTATTTCCACTATTGGTTCCTTCTCATAAGCTCTGATTTGACTTTTGTTATGCTCATCTACCTTGACATTAATGCTCTCCACAATTCTCTGTAATCTTTTGTTATAACATCTATATGTTTTGCTTTCATTAGAATAACCAAGAAATATTCCTTCATCACATATATAATCAAATTTTCCAATGGAATCATCTCTTTTGATATAGCATTTACTACCAAAGATTATGAAATACTTAACTATCAATGTATGACCAAACCATAACTCATAAGGTGTATTATCAGTTTCTCCTTTGATATGAACTCTATTGAATGTGTATATTGTTGTGCTCACAACTTATCTCCACTAGACATGAGTCAGATGAGCTTCCAACATCATAGTTATAGCTGCATCCAAGATAGTTTTGTTTTTCCTTTCCACAACTGTATTTTGTTGAGGTGTCTGGGGTGTAGACAACTGTCTCCTTATCCCATTATTCTCACAATAGTTGTTAAATTCACCAGATGTGAATTCTCCACCATGATCTAATCTTAAGCATTTAATCTTCAAACCTGTCTCTGTCCCAATTTTAGCTTTAAAGATTTTAAACTTTTCAAAAGCCTCAGATTTCTTCCTAAGAAAAGTAACACACATCATTCTAGAATAGTCATCAATGATTAGCATAAAATATCTATCACCTTTAAAACTTTTGATTCTAGTAGGGCCACACAAATCAGTATGAATAAGATCAAGAACATCATTATATTTGTCTTGTATACTCTTAAAATAAGTTCTGGCATGTTTCCCTATTTTACATTCCTTACATATTGGATTATAGGGCTTCATAATCTTAGGTATATCTCTTACTGCCTTAGTAGAACTGATTTTCACAATGTAATTAAAATTCACATGACATAGCCTCTTATGCCATAGCCAACTTTCATCAATCTATATAATCAAACATGTCTTCTCACCAAAATTCAAATGAAAGATATTACCTTTAGTCTGTGTACCGGTTGCAATCTCCAATCCAGATCGGTTAATAATCTTGCATTTTCCATCTTTAAATTGTAATTGAAATCCCTTATCCACCAATTGTCCTACACTCAAAATATTATACATTAAACCTTCAATATAATAAACATTATTAGTGTTATTCTTACCATCCAATGATATAGTTCCTTTTCCTTTGATCATACATGCTTTGTCATCTCCAAATCTATCCGGGCCACCATCAAACTCTTACAAAGATAGAAAATTCTCTTTATCTCCATTCATATGATGTGAACATCCACTGCCTATTACCCATTCATCCTTGTCTTCAATTCTAGCAACAAGGGCCTTCTCTTCAGGTTGCTTCCCTTCCGATACCTAATCATCTTCCTTAATAGCCAAGAAAACTCATTCCTTTCCATTGCCAGAACCACTAGCAGAATCTTGTGTTGGTTCATCATCAGAATCAATCACACCTTCCTCCATTAGAATCAATCACACCTTCCTCATCAGCAATATAGAATGATTTATCTATGTTTCTCTTCTACTTATGTTTGTTTTGATAATCAAGATTAGGCTTACAAGATCTTCTAGCTCTTTCCTCAAATCTTGAATTCCTTTCAGGACATCTAGATGCAAAATGACCCATCTTATTACATTTAAAACATTTAAAAGTTTATTTTCCTTCATACTTAATTCATGTCGGTCCTTTAGGTACTCTTCTAGAAAATAGGGCTTCAAGTTGCTCAAATTATTCATCTTCTCTCTTCATATCATCCAATTCTTTTTCATACAAAGCTTTCCAATCTTGCTTGCCGGTTGATGATATAGATGCATGAAAAGCAAGTTCAGACTTCACAACTCCAGATGGTCCAAATTCTTCAAGCTCAAAAGTTGATATTTTCCCAACCAAAGTATCCCAGTTAATAGTAGTGTTAGCCATAGTTCTCAACTCATTAATTGCAGTAGCCTCCATGTTCTAAGACAATGGTAAAGCTCTCAAAACTTTAGAAAATATTTGATCTTCGCTTAGAGATCCACCACAACATTGAATTCCCGTAACAATCTCATTAACTCTTTCCATAAAAGTAGTAATCCTTTCATCTTCTTCCATCTTCAAATTCTCATATCTCACTCAGTAACCATCAAGTTTTGCAATTTTAATAGTAGGGTCACCTTCATTCAGAGTCTCCAATTTGTCCCATATAGCCTTTGCAGTTGCTTTGTCAGTTAGTGTCATTATTTGTTGATTAGAGAGTGCACACAAAAGTGCTTCTCTAGCTCTACAATCATTCTCAAGCTCCTTATCTAGGCCTGTTGATCAAGTATTTCTAGATGTCGGATTATAAGGTGTAAACCCAGTTTCTGTGATTTCTTAAATCTTCTTTTCAAGACATCTCAGATGACTCTCCATCTGAATCTTCCATACCTAGCAATTTGTTCCATCAAGCCTAGGAATTTCTCTCCGGAAAATAGCTACAAATGTGCATGATAAACTTGAACTGTTAGATTCCATAGGATCTTCCCAAAGCAGTTAAGCTTCTGTAGAGAGGACTCAGCTTTGATACCAATTGTTACACAATTCAAATAACCGAAAGACAACTGAGATGGGGGGTGAATCAATTGTCAACAGATTACCAGAACCTTAAGCAATTAAAACTTTAATACCGGAACCAAAAAGAATAATACTGGAATGCATAAACCAAATACCAAAATAGTAGATATACCAATTGACCTAAAGCAATAATCAGAGAATAAATACCATCCACAAGACACAAAAATTTATACATGGAAAACTTGGTAAAGGGAAAAACCACGGTGGGAAGCCTACCCATAGTCACATAATACTCTTGCAACAAGTATGTGATTACAATTGAGGGGCTTGCACTTGCAAGAAGGCCAACAACCTAGAGCACACTTCTCATCACAAAAGGAGTCTCACTGACTACATAGAAATCCATACTACAATCCAGAAGAAGGAATGAATTGCAAAGATAACATCTCCTATTCCTAAGTACAGTTTCGGTTAAGCTCAATACCAGAGGACTAAATCCTCTTACACAAACCCAATTCGATCTCCAATGATTGACCAAATCCTCTGCCTGCATGATATTACATTATTCGCACATTACATATCCATATCCTATTCCTTGACCTTATACCTATGATTCAATTCCCATGATGATCTACAATGAGATCTTACATCATATATATACAAACCCTTGACCATAAACAATCAGGTCGACCACTAGACAATAAACCAATTACATAATTACAAAACTTGTCGGTCTTAGACCAAAAAAATAATATCCAACTCATAAGACATCCTAGAAATGTATCAAGAAGTCCAATCCACATGTAACATTAAGTTGGTCCATAACCTAGATAAATCGGGACCCAATATAGGTTCACATGCTAAAGCAATGATCTCCATCCGCCAAGTCTCGAACAAGAGTACCATCGGCATCCTGAAACTCCACCAGAAGCTACACCAACACCACTTATCCAAATCACCAAAGATCTTCAACAAAGCTCTACCGGTGAAACCCTCATTGGAACAACAAACCAAGCTTGCTAGCATACAGGAAAGAATCCGATCACCAAATCAAAACCAAATGAATGAGCATGAATCAAAGTAGCATGAGTAAGCCAATTCCATAAGCCAAACATATCAAAGCATACCAGATCATCATGATCTAATCCAACCAAAAACCAAACAATCTACCAGGATCAAAAGGATACTGGTAAAGAAACCAAAACAACTAGTGTTGACATCAATGCAACACATGATCAATTCCACTAAATTGCCAACAATAAGGTCCTAAGGGACCACACTTGTATTAGAACACCATATGACCCATTAAGACACCATATGACCCCTTAGGACATCATATTGTCCTAAGGGGTCATGGTGTCCTAAGGAGTCATATGGTGTCGTAAGGGGTCATATGGTGTTGTTAGGGGTCATATGGGGTCATAAGGGGCCACACATGTGTTAGAACACCATATGACCCTTTAAGATACCATATGACCCATTAGGACATCATATGATGCCCTAAGGTATCATATGGTGTCGTTAACGGTCATATGGGGTCCTCAGGGGCCACACATGTTAGAACACCATATGACCCTTTATGCCACCATATGACCCCTTAGGACAACATATTGTCCTAAGGGGTCGTATGGTGTCCTAGTAGGTCATATAATGTACTAGGATATTAAAAGGAGTCATATGGTGTTTAGAGTAGTCATATGGTGTTCTTGGGGGTCATATGGTGTCATTAGGGGTAATAAGGGTAACTAAAGGGACACACATGTTAGAACACCACATGACCCCTTAGGACATCATATTGTCCTAAGGGGTCATATGGTGTCTTAAGGGGTCATGTCATGTACTAAGATGTTAAAAGAGGTCATATGGTGTCCTGAGGGGTCATATGGCATCCAAAAGGGTCATATGGTGTTGTTTGGGGTCATATGGTGTCACTAGGGGTCATATGGGGTCCTAAGGGGCTACACGTGTGTTAGAACACCATATGAACCCTTAGGACATCATATTGTCCTAAGGAGTCATATGGTGTCCTAAGGGGTCATGTTGTGTACTAGGATGTTAAAAGGGGTCATATGGTGTCCAGAGGGGTCATATAGTGTCCAAAGGGTCATATTTGATGAATAAATAATGAACAGTTAGTACCAAACCGGTACTGAGAGGGGGGGGTGAATCAACACTAATAAAAACAATTTTCCTTGAATTGGTTAGACTGAGAACCCTGCCCTTTGACTGGCAAGCAATAACACCAATCTAAACCAGTTTACTACTGGTTAAGGACAGTGAAAGACATAAACTGGTAACTCAGCTTTCCACACAATCTAACATCTTATTTCCACTTCATCCATATGTATACACTAGTAATACTTTAACAAAAATGTAAAGACTTACAGGTTCAACATGCTTTATCGCTTAACAGAGAATAACAAAGCATCATATGAAAAGCATCACACATAACACACATATTTTTCACATGGAAACCCAACTGGGAAAAACCACGGCGGGGATGAATACCCACAAGCTGTTCTTTGAACTCTTTTGAAGTCTACTCTATTAGGAGCTTAGTCCGGTTAAAGAATTTACAATAGGTTCTGTTAGAAATCGATCCTGCTAGGGATCACCCGGTTAAGGGATGGCTAAAATACCCGGTTAAGGGTTAAACCCTATTAAAGGTTACCTTGTTAGAGGATTTTTAGAACTCAATGATTTTGAGTCACCCTGTTAAAGGATTTACAGCAAGCCGGTTAAAGCTACCCTGTTAAGGGATTTTCCAACTGTTGAAGTGGTTAGAGGTCAACAGGTATTACAATGATCTAGTAATAGCACTCAATACCAATGTAGATCTGCTTTAGTTCCTTCCTTCTGCACTCACACTCTATAGGTATCTATTCTCATATCTGGTCTGGCAAGAATTACGTATCTTTGCACTTAGATACACACACAACATTTGCCAACAACCTCAACATGAAAAACAACATCGACCTTATAGGAAACAGATAGGTCGGTAGCATAAACCCTAAACCCTAAACATTTAGGTTAAGCAATTTAGTCAGTTCAATCCTAACCGTTGATCATATTGCATTGATTACAACAGTCTTGAATAGTTCTCAAGACGTTCTCCATCATTCCTTCTTCACTGCTTCTTGGAGGATGATAACCCATCATGCATTGTCCATCGTTTACAAAGACTTCACACATTCTCGAGGTAGATAGGATCAATCTCCTTCATGCAAGATCCTTCACGCACATAGGGCTTGTTATCGCTGTTTTTAAAATTGGGTTCTTTCCCCATATTTGGCTATGGTTTTTGAAAAAATTTGTACAAGATGTGGCCCTAAATGCTTCAGCCTTATTCTAAACCTAGGGGGTTTAAGGTTTTTCTAAGTTTTAGGCTTTATCTTTTGTGTTAGGTCCCCTGGTTTCTATTCCGACGTTACTTTATTTCACTTAAGTCATGGGTCGCGGGGTCGTAAGAAGTGTCCCCCCTTGCTATTTACCTAGGCGGTCATGTTAATTATTTGAAAATTTTCGCCTTTTATTATTTCCTTCTAAAGTGCCGGGCCCAGTAAACACTGATCAACTTGGGGAAAGATCCGACGGTTGGCGCTATTTCACAAAGGCTAAGTGCTCACATTTTAAGGCTGCGAAATAGCGAGGATTAGTATCAGCCATCCATGTGTCATGCGGAGGAAGTGAAAGTTGCGGCTGTCAAAAAGGTGGGGCCCCCCCTCTACGTGGTCTTCTCTGGCGTATTAGAGGGCAACACGTGGCACAGGCCGCCACAGTCAACATTTTAAGATTAAGGATCAAAGTGGGCCCCAAAGATGAGTCAGCTCACAGGTGGAGGTGACCTGGCAGGGATAGCTCTTACAATTCATTGAGACCCCGTGGCTCCTTCCAGCGAATGAAAAGTCGACAGGTCAGCTTCGAAGATGACAGGGCGCCAGGTGTCCATGATGTGTCCGTGGGCCCACCTCTTCTGAAAGCTCCTAGCAGGGTTTAAATGCCAAGCAACTTGAGAAAGGATCTGATGGTCAGCGCTATTTCGCAAAGTTTAAGTGCTCACATTTTAAGGCTGCGAAATAGCGAGGATTAGTATCAGCCGTCCATGTGTCACGACAGGGTAAGTGGAAGGCATAGCTGTCAGAGATAGTTGGAGCCCCGTGGCTTTCTTTTGGCGTATTATAATGTAACACGTGGCACAGGCCGCCACAGTCAGCAGGACAGGGCGCCAGGTGTCCATGATGTGTCAGTGGGCCCACCTCTTCTGAAAGCTCCTAGCAGGGTTTAAATGTCGAGCAACTTGAGAAAGGATCTGAAGGTCAGCGCTATTTCGCAAGGGTAAGATGCTCACATTTTAAGGCTGCGAAATAGCGAAAGTTAACCTGGACCGTCCACGTGTCTTGATGACACGCGGTCTAAAAGGCAGCTGTGGGTCCCTGTAGTGTATGTTCGACAAATGAAAAGTTGACAGGTCAGCTTCGAAGGTGACAAGAAAGCCAAGTGTCTATGGCGTTTCAGTGGGCCCACCATTTCTGAGGTAGACCTGTCGAGACTGAAGTGGGGCCCCCATGGTTCTTCTTCCGGCAAATGACAGAATGACAAATCAGCATGGTGGATGACTAGATGCCAGATGTCACTGATGACTCAGCGGGCCCACCATTCCTGAGGACCTGTTCGAAGGATTAAAAGGTGATTAACTTGAAAGATAATCCAACGGCCCGCACTATTTCGCAAGGGTTAAGTGCTCACCCTTTAAGGCTGCGAAATAGCGAGAATGAATATCAGCCGTCCACGTGTCGTGATGATGACATGGCAAAAAGAGAAAAGCACGGGCCCGCTACAGTATAAAGGGCGACATTCAGCCAGTATCAAAATAGAATGTGAGGGGATTTTCTAAGCCAATGGTCGGATGCCGCGTGGTATTATGTAGCCAATAAAAGACAGGACTTAGACTAAGGACAAAGCCGTCAAAATGAAATTCATAGAGAGACACTTGCAGAAAGACTGCGGCCCGTTGGAGCTAAAATATGAATTCTCGTATGAATTCGATTTTGAAGGGACGGTCGAAGCATGCGGAATCAATGTTACAGTTAAGGCCCAGAGTACAAGCATTTGATTTCCTAACAACCAAGTAAGGATATTTCTTAAAAGGATTTTTGCAGAGGAGGCAAACGCAGAGTTATCTTTTACAAACACAGAGAAGGCGAATTGGTCGCAGAGCGAATTTCTTCGAGCAAGCATCAGGTTTTTTTTCTTATTTTGCAGCCGTTCTTGTGTTGTAATACGTGAAACTGTTCTCGTATAACAGAAATAGTTTCAGAAGTAATATTTATCTGGTTGTATTGCAAATGGCTCCTAAAAGGGAATTTTCTGGTAAAGTTGATTATCTTGAAAGAAGTGTGTGTGATGACTTCTTAGAGCAGTTGACGCTGTCAACCAACCAGGCATCTAAGGCCAAAGAATTAGTACCCAGGGCTCCCCGACTGAGAATTGGAGAAGGATTGTATGATAAGGGTAATTGGTTAAGAGACCCACAGGTTGGGCTGTTTGGGTTGGGGTTATTTAAAATCGGTTTTGGAATGAGGAATTCTCCTGCTCCTCAAAATAGCATTTGGGAATTAGATGTTGGGAAATTGGTAGTCCCAGGGGTGTTCATGAATACAGATTTGTTAACCCAGATGGCATTAAATTATGATTCAGTTACCAGGTGTATCCGGGATGTGAATGGAAAAACCCTCATGGAGATAAATGCAGAAGAGCTGAGAAAAGCGTTTGGGCTTAGTGAGTTTACCAATTTCTTGGAGCATATAAACTTCACACAATTAACTCAGATATACAGGGCACAGAGGACTCATCTCAGGAATGGGCCTCTCAAAGAACTTTTTCTGAAAGTGGGAGGGTTAACAGTTGTAGGGCCCAATACACAAGAACCCTTTTCACTAAGTATGTTTACCTTAAGGGCAAAAGGGATGTACTGGGCACTTTGCCAAGTTCTAGGAGAGGATGCTGAATCTAATATACCAAATCATTATCTGTTAATGATTGTTCAAATTCTGAATCCTTCTCTTGCTATCACATTTGATTATGCCTCCTATATTGCTGATGCTATCCATGGAGGACTGATGGGGATAAAGAATGGGAAGGTGGATAGGCCATTTGGGTGGTATTCATTATTGATGCACCTCTTCCTCTTCAAAGGTGGAGATTATTTTGCCAGTGGAATGGATTTGGTAAAAGAAAAGGAGGGAGAGAAGATGTCGGTACAATTATGGAGTACCGTATTGTCATGGGATAGAGAGGATGCAAGTTTTTTGAAGTTTGATAAATACTTTGCATCCAAAATAAGGACTCTTGTTTGCTCTGACAATCCACGAGTCCCCAAGATTCTTCTGGAATTCTTAAGACCAAAAGAATTCGCAGAGAATGTCAAGATTGTTCATAACTGGGGTGATATGTATTTGTATCCAGTGTCCACAGTGTTTAGGGTCTTTGGTTTCAGAGGCACCCCATTTTTGTTACCATACCAGGTCCCCCTCAAAGTGGGAATAGCTGAGATTCTCAGACAAATTGGTGACTTGCAAGAGGCAGAGTTAACAGGCCGAGGTAAAGGGACTATTTTCCCTACAGCTACAGTAGCCCACCAATTTGTAATCACCAAGGGCGGCTGGAAATGTTTTGAGGATTTCCTCAAACCCTACCATTTGTCCACTGCAGTGTCAAGATGTGCTGATCCGGAGGACTTCTACAATGGTGTATTCCGGAAGAAAGTAGCATGCAGGGGTAGGCCCCATCAATTCCACTTTCCTGAAGACCTCATCAGGAATGAATTTGATTTGGATGAACAGGAGTTGAGGAAGGAAAAATGGGTAGCTTACAGGAAGGCCCTGGATTTTGTGCATCAATTTGATGCTAGCTATGACCCATTGTCTAGCTTCTTCCCATTGGAAGAAAAGATAAAATTTTTGATTATTTGTTTTGAGGATGTGATGCAGACAATAAAGGAGAAAAGGGGAGTTGTAATTAAAAACAACCCTGAGAAGGCAAGAATGATTTTGGGGAAATCAGCTCCTATTAAAGCCATCCCTCCTGGTGATTACACCCTGCATAAGAAAGCAGGTTACAGTGTGTTGGTGTCTGCAAGAGGGGAACCCTCTTCATCTAAAGGGAAGAGGAAAGCACATGAAGTCATTGATATCCAAGACAGCCCAAAGAAGCAGAGGGTGGGGAAGGAAGTGCAATCAGATACACCCTTATATTCCCCATCCCAATCCCCTCTCCACATTGGAGATGAACAAGCAGCAACTGAATACCTCTCTCAGTTGGGCAGTTTGGGGGAGATTGCGTATACATATGATGAAGTGGAAGAGGGGATGCCAGAAGAACCCACTGAAGCACAAATGGACATCACCTCGACTGAACTCAAAGGCCAGGAGTGGGATCCTGAGATAAAGAAGGCCACTAGTGCTTTTCTAGCCGATGATAGTTTTGTAACATCTGAAGCATTCATGCAGTTTATATGGAAACAACATATAGATAAATATAATGCTAGATGTGAAACAAGAAAGGCAGAGCAATTAAATAAAGATCCAGCCTCGGTGGAGGAAGAAATAAAACAGGAGATGATGGAAGAATTCAAAACCATCACTCCTGAACAAGGGAGAGATTTAGTAGCACAAGCTGGAGTGCTCATTTTGCCAGAATGGAATATTGCTGATGCTCTGGTGCTGGATGCAGTGAGGAAAGAAACCAAACCCATGGAAGGGGTTACATTCAGTAAAGACAATGCTGCTCTAGTCATGTGGTCCCTTAAGAGAAATGAGGACAAGAAGGGTAAAGACACCACAGGGACAAGTCACATTGGCGGATTGATGGTCAGGAGAGTAGAAAGTACAGGGGTAGTAGAGGCTGCTAGCACAGTGTTGGAGACTGCCAAATTTAGTGTTGCAGTAGCTGAGAAGGATGCTAAAGAAAAAGAGGCTCTCTAGTTCAAATTGGAAACAGTCTTGAAAGCTTATGACAGTGCCAAGGAGGAAATAAGAGGCAAGGAGAGTATCATTGCCAAATTGCAGAGCCAGTTAGCAGGACAACGTCAACAAGGTGAGTCTTCAACATTAATGATCACCTCTTCTCCTGCAAGACCTCCACCTACTAGCCCCATTATTGAGTTCCCACTATCTCCTGCACCTTCCAGTTCTCAGATGATAGAGATAACTCCCCAAGAATTGGAGAGTCTTAAGCAAACTCAGGCCTATTATGCAGGGAAGTATGAAGAAAAGATTAAGGCCACTGTCTCCAGTTTTGCAGACACTATAAATGCTTCACTCCTTCACAATAGTGTAGGAAAAGTCATGGAGATATGGACTGAGTTGATAAGAGACAAAGTCATATTGACACCCATTTTTGACAGATGGAGGCCTAGGGAGCAGGATTTGGAGTTCATGTGTGTTTCCTGTGATGAAGCAAGAGCTAACCCTATTATCAAAATCACTTCTGATATCACTAAGAGTTTATTGCAATTGGCGACAGAGGTGGATAGTGTGGAAAGAAGGGTTAAATTGCTTAAAAAGGAATACACTGATCAGGTGTGTGAGTTACTCCCAGGGATTTTTGCCAATCCAGATCAGCTGAAAGATAAGCAGATATGGCTCAATGAGATAAATGCTAAATTGTCAGCAAGGGTCAAGGGAATTATTGATCTGGATGATACCTCATTTTTTGTTATAACCATACCGGAAATAGAGAGAATTAAATCACACTACAGTTTTCTTAACTCAGAAGTCAACAAACTGAGGAATTCTTGGAAAGGGTTGACTAAGGTTAAAAGTGATGTGATTAATTTTGAATGGCCGACCGAGGAGACATATGGTGAGTGGGGAATTAAATATTCCACTCGAGATCCGGAGCAGTTAGAGAACATCCCTGAAGAGCCAGAGGAGGTTGCAACTGAACAACCCGTCCAACAGACTGCTGAAGAAGTTGAAAAGAGCACATAACTGAAATTGTAACTTCTTCAATTTTGAAGTAATTGTAACAAACTTTCCTCGAGAAGTCCGAAGCTTTGTGCATCCATATTGATATAAATGGATACCAGGACTAGAGAGAAAAGGATCACAAAATTTTTGTAAGAAAACGCTGCAGAAAAATTCTCTGTGCTTTTCCAAAGATTAATGGAGAATCAGACTTTTGTAGAAATTTTGCAAATGAATATTAATATACAGGCCATCAATTTTGAGTAAAGCTGTGTGTCGTCTTCAAACTTGTCCTTAAGTTTATTTACTTTGTTTCATTTAGAATAGTCTAGGATTTTTCTGTTTGAATGGAATTGTAAGGCAATCTCAGTATGGGTGTTTCTAGCTTTTCTCTTTAGGAGGGAAATTAAATATGCACGACCACTCTACCAGTAAATACTTCTGGATGAACTTTGAATTTTGAGGATCTTAGCTTATGTTGAAGTGATTAGATTCTTGTTGATGCTAGGCATTTACAGGGATAAATGGAGACCAAGGTGATGGGAAGTATAGAGATATTTTATTTCAAGAGTTTTATTTGAGTTTGAGTGACTCTGTAGCCTTGGATAAAGCACTGGTACTAATCGAAGCTGTTTATTGCATGCTTTGTTGATCAAATATATTGAAGTTGAATATTGTTTCATTCTTTGTTTTCAGTTGTTTTTTCAAGGTGAATAAACTCACTGGTTTTCTGGACTGGTTTGCCGTGAGTTTGTTGCTTAAGAATGTGAAGTTAATTCACAAAGGGTATACCCGCCTGGGCTTAAGGAAGAGCCCGAAGTGTAGAAGGTTTAACCAAACCTTGTCATATGTTGTCTCTGAAATCGATTTATCTTTGATGTCTTCTCGGCACCTATTTTAGATTATATTATTAAAGGCATTGAAGGGTAATCAGATTTTGAGAACAACAAAAGTGGCGACTCTGCTGGGGACAGTTATCACAAAGATATACACATAGAATCTGTGCCAAGACTTGTGGAAAGTATTGTTGTGTTTGTGAGTAAGACTGCTTGCGTCTATTTTTCCCACAGCTTTGTGGGTGGCGACTCTGTTATTTTTGAACCAGTCCTTGTGAGATATAAACTTTCTAAAATAAAGACAAACAAGATGCAAGGAAATAAGCATACAAGATCATTCATGAAGAAACATCCTCGTGAAACCCTGCAAGAAGGTCTGCCCGAGCAATCACGAAGAGGCCAGAAAAGATCTGTGATGCATGAGCCGTCAAATGCTGCATGGGTGCAGAAAAACAACAATACTGGTAAGATGCCTGACCGACCTGTTTATGCAAAGTCAAATTCATCTTCAAGAGATTCGGATCAGGATATTTTAGGTTTTCATTCAAGATTGTTTGGAAATATCGATGATATGCCTATTGTAAGTCGAGATTTATCACATGCTAGTGTTTCTGCAAAAGATAGAACTAGTTCAAATGCTATTAGGCACTCTGTTCCTAGGACAATAGATGGGAACATTAGTTTGATTGATATAGATCAAGTTAATGTATCGGATTCTGAAGAAAACTATCCTGATGAGGATAAAATGTCCCAAGAAATTGAAGAATTAAATAAAAGAGTTCATCATTTAATATCCTTGAGGGCCCAAAAGGAGGCAAATAAGGAAAAGGAAGTTAAAGCCAAAATGATGGAGAGAGATAGGCTTCTTAGATAGATAGCTGATCTTGAAGTCCTTGCCAAGGATAAAGAAAAGAGTGATCAAGAAGGCCCGGTGATCAGGGAAATCTTAACCCCTAAGATCAGACCAGTTCCTAAGTTAGTAGCCCAGCCAAGTAAAGAAGTCCCTAATGATTCCCAACGCCCTAAAGTTAATTTAGACAAAGGGAAACAGATATGGGTAGATGATGGGGTAGAGTCTAAAACTGCAGAAGGGATTTCTCATAGGATCATAGCACATGAGAGAGAGATGGAAAGGATGAGGAAGGAAAAGGAAGACCTCCAAATGGAGTTGGAAAAGGCTGAGTTAGAAGCTGCAAATCAGGAAGTTAAGAGAAAGATCAACTACCTAAAAGCTCCCCCTATTACATTCCCATCAGAGGATCTTAGTAAGCCTAATCCCCAACAAATTTCTCTCCCTCAGGTCAATATCCGACCAGCAGTGCACACTAACATCGCTTTAGTAAGCCACATACCTTCAAATAAGCAATGTACCCAAACATCTCAATCCCCAATCTCAAAGGCTAAGATGATTATGGGGAATAATAATACTGTTTCCCCTTTTCAAAGAAGGCCGATTAGTTTAAAACAATATAAGCAATTGTTTTTTGATGGGATCCTAGGATATCCAAATCATGTTCCCATTGAGTTAAGAGACAAACTCCATAAATTTGCCGGGAACAATGCAGTCAGTGCTGAGGAACATCTCAAATCTTTCGGGGATTTGATAAATGATTATGAGATCGTTGATGAAGATGTGATTATGAAACTGTTTGTTCAATCCCTGGTTGATGATGCAAGAGATTGGTATAGAGGTCTTCCAGTAGCCAGCATAGGTTCATGGGAGGAATTCAAAAATTGCTTTCAAGAACAGTATGGTGATAAGACTAATGTGAGTTTCATGCTGAATGAGTTCAATAATATCAGAAAATCTGAAAATGAAATAGTCACTGATTTTAATGCTAGGTTCCAGAAGGCTATGCATAGATTATATCAGGTAATGAGGCTAGATGACAATATGTGCCTTAACACCTATTATAATGCATTTGATTCTAAAATGGCTTACATTCTCAGAGATAAAAATCCTCATAACTTGAGGGATGCATTTAGAATTGCCATAAATGTTGAAAGTAATAGAAAGGCATCTGGCAAATTAGGAAGGAGGATAGATGGAAGATTATGGCATGAAACCAAACAGCAACCTAACAAAGTTGCTAAGGAAGAGGATAAAATAGAAAAACTGGTCACTGCTATGAAAGATTTGACTGCTAAGGTTAACAAAAATGATAAACCTCATTACAATTGGCAAGATAGACCTCCTAGGTTACATGATATGCCATACAATACAAATTGGAAGGATGGTAAGCCCCAAGTTGAGAAGCCTAAAATTGCCCAAAGCCAAGACACACCAGATCCTTTGAAAGGCAAGACTGTTAATAATATAGAAAACACTCCCTGGTGTATGGCTTGTGATGGACCACATTCTCCTCACCAGTGTGCAGTAGCTCAAGCTCTGGAGGAATCCATGAGACCAGAAGCAGAGCTTGATATTAATATGTTTGAAACTATCATAGAAAGTGATGAGGAATCTATGCCAAGTGAGTGCGGTGATGCGTTAGATAATGAAAGATCAGTAAAAGGGCAGTTAGCCTTAGGCTGGCACCCTACATTGAATGTGGTAACAATTGAATCACATAGTCATAGAACACTTCAACCAGAAACCCTAAAGCTAAGACTACCAACCAGTAGTCATATCATATGAAACCTTGATACAAAACATTCCATATATTGGTTCACATTCCAACATACCGGTTCATTTGGACAAACATACCACTTCACTTTTTCACATATACCGGTTCAAATTTCAACATACTGGTTCACTCTTCATCATATTGACATCAATGACAACATACAATGCACATATGCCAACATATGCTGTCATTAGGGGCCATATGGGGTCTTAAGGGGTCATATAGTGTCATTAGGGGTCATATGGGGTCCTAAGGGGCTACACATGTGTTAGAACACCATATGACCCCTTTGGACACCATATGACCCCTTAAGACATCTGATGCAAATGCTAGGTTAGGTGAGTGCAATTCAGGACAAAATTGTCACAATAGGCCACCAAGGAAACCCAAAACACCCTACCAACTAGACTTACACCTTAAATACACTCTTCAATTAATCATAGACAACATTTTGGACCCTAAGGATAACATTGACAAGATCTTAGGATCAAAAGTTGAAAACTGCTCAAGCCTACTCAAACCGGCTGGACACCAAACTTGGCTTCAAGTTGGAATTTTGACAAAATAGTGAGCAGGGATCAAAACAAATGGTCAAGGTGGATTAAAATTCCCATACAAACATGCTCAAGGTGTGGTGACACAACAAACTGATCAATCCAACAAGGTTCCTTTGTAAAACCCCAAAATCCTTGTATACTCAAGGGGACTTATCAAAACAACTTTGCAAACTTGCAAATGACCAACAAAATAGAATGGAAATCCAAATACCCTTTATTGAGAAAGGTCTAAATCCAAAAGGAGGTGGTCTAGAAAACAAAGGAGACTTGCTGCCCTTCACAAATGCAAGTAGGCCTAATTAGGCTTAAGGAGATGGGTTTGTGAAGAAAGTGTATGAAATTTGATTGATCAGAAAGTTTCACCAATTGAAAAAGTTCTATCCACACCCAAATTGACCAAATCCAAGAGTTTGTACATTGTTTCAACCCCTATTTTGTTTAATCACCAATTTTGCATTTTGAAACTAGGTTGTCACATCAGGATGCCAACCTAAAAATCAAAGCAAACACCAAAAAAACATGCCAACCTGAAAATTTCTTCCAGAATCATTTAGTACATATACAAACCTCTCATTCCACCAAGTTTTAGAATTTTTGTACAGTGGCCATGAGAGGAAATGCAAAAATAGGTCAAAACCCTAGGTTTAGGAGGGTTTCAAAATTGTTTTTAGTAAAAATGCAATAACTTTCAAACCAAAGCACTTAGAGACCTCAAATAAAAAGAAAAAGAAAGGTAAGAGGCCCCTCAATCTGAATCCATAAGTTAGAACCTCCCATTAGTCCGAAAATAATCTGTACAAGAGAAAAAATGTGACTATTTGCAGGAAAACAAGGTTTTTTTATTGATTGCCAAATGAAAATTTACATCAACTCCTTCATCACCTACCTGAAAGGGCTTATGAAGGCCTCCCCCATCAGTTAAAACTAATTTTCAAACTATTTAGCCAATGGGGAAGGATATTTGCTTACAAACAAAAAGTTGTCAAGTGTTGTGATGACAACATTGACACTTTTTGACAATTTTTGCTCAAAAGCACTTAAAAGTGCAAACTAACTTTATAAATCCTACCAGTGGTCATGAAGGACCAATTTATTGCCAAAAACAATAAAATAACTCAAAACTAAAGTTTTATGACCCTTTGACCATAGTTGACCAAGTGGCTCATAAATTGCCAAACCTGGGACTAGGCCTCACAAATGGATCAAAAACAAGACCATTGACTCCTAGCATGAAATAAACAATCCAAGACTCCTTAGGAGTCATAAAAAGGTAGGATAATCAAGTTTTTAAAGTTGGTGCTCCTGCACCATACTCCCCATGAGTTTTTGAACTCAAGTTCCCACTTGAGTCAAGTTTATCAAGTGAAGACCCATGATTGTGGATCTGCTCTTCAGTCATCCATGTGGCATCAATGGTGGGGAGTCTTTTCCACTTTACCAAGTACTAAAAATATGTCTTCTTCCTGGTTTGTTTTAGAATCTTAGAATCCAAGATCTTTTCCAACTCAACCGGCTTGCTTTGAGGAAGGTTGGTGACATAGTCTTCTTGGTCATGAAAGATTTGATCATTAGAAGTACCTGCACCTTCAGAAGGACCTGCAACAATGTCAATACCTGCATCACCTTTATAAGAGGTTGGATCACAAATATTGAAAATCAGAGAAATTTGCAAAGTAGGAGGAAGAGAAATCTCATAGGCATTGTCACCCATTTTGTTCAAAATGGTGCATGGCCCCACTTTCTTCATATGCAACTTGGAATATCTGTCCCTAGGCAATATTTCCTTCCTGAGATATGCCCAAACTTTGTCTCCAATTCTAAAATGTACTTCCTTTCTCTTTTTATCAGCATGGGCTTTGTACTTTTGAGTAGTATTTTGAAGGGTTTGTTTCACCTCTTCCTACACTTTTGCTATCAAATCTGCAAGTTCCTCTCCTTGTGCACTGATTTTGAAATTAGATGGTAGATCTACCAAGTCTAAGGGACCCCGAGGATGCATGCCAAACACTATTTTAAAAGGAGTCTTCCCTGTTGACTAGTTTAGAGAGTCATTGAATGCAAACTCTGCTTGAGGGAGTACCATCTCCCAATTCTGATTGTATTGCTTTGTTAGGCATCTAAGTAGATTACCTAATGACCTATTCACCACTTATGATTGGCCATCAGTTTGTGGGTGATATGCAGAACTATAGGTCAGATTTGTGCCCAATTTCTTGAACAAAGTTCTCCAAAAATGGCCTTGAAACTTCACATCTCTATCTAAGACAATTGTTTTTGGTAACCCATGAATTCTGACCACTTCTTTGAAGAAGAGATGGGCAATATGTGAAGCATCATTTGTGCTTTTACAAGGTACAAAATGTGCCATCTTGCTGAACCTGTCCACAATGACAAAAACACTATCATACCCTTGCTTACTCCTAGGCAATCCCATTACAAAATCCATTGAGATTGATTCCCAAGGTCTAGAAGGTATTGGTAAGGGCTGATACAATCCTTGATTGGTTGACACACCTTTTGCTTGCTGACATATTGTACAAGTTTGAACAAAATTTTTGACATCATTTGCCATTTTAAGCCAAAAATAACTCCTTTTAACTAGATCTAGAGTTTTATCAATACCAAAGTGACCACTCATGCCACCACAATGTTTTTCCTTGATAATATTAGACCTCATTGAACATTTAGGAATACAAAGTTGAGATCCTTTAAACAATAAACCATCTTGAATGAGGAAATTTGAAAAATCAGTGTGATATTTACCCACAAGTTTAGAGCAAACCTCAAAAGCTTCACCAAAATCTGAATCACCTGCATAGAGAGTCTTCAAGGCATCAATACCAATGCTTTGAAGTTGGATTTCTTGAACCAAACCCACTCTTCTGCTTAATGTATCAGCCACTTTGTTGGCTTGACCCTTTTTGTGCTTGATAGTGAAAGTATAGGCTTGAAGTTGCTCCATCCATTTGATGTGTTTAACACTTAGTTTCTCTTGTGAGTTCAAGTAGCTAAGAGCATGATTATCTGTGAAAACCACAAACTCCTTTGGTAGAAGGTAGTGTCTCCATTTTTTCAATGCTTGAACCATTGCATAGAGTTCAAGGTCATAAGTAGAATAATTCTTCTTGGCCTCATTGAGTTTTTCTAAAAAGAAAGCAATAGCTCTATTTTCTTGGCTTAGGACAGCCCCTATAGCCAAGTTGCTAGCATCTGTTTCAACTGTAAACACTTTGCCAACATCAGGCAAGGTTAGAATGGGATATTGTGCCACCCTGTTCTTCAAATATTGAAAAGCCTCATTGGCTGCATTAGTCCATACAAACTTAGTTTTTCTACTACCTTTAATTGTATCCAACAATGGAGCACAAATATGACTAAATTTTTTAATAAACTTCCTATAAAAGGTGGCTAATCCATGAAAACTTCTCACATCACCTGGATTCTTTGGTTGAGGCCAACTTACAATGGCTTCTACCTTGCTTGGATCCATCTTTAGTGTGCCTTGAGAGATGACAAAGCCCAAAAATGTGAGCTCCTTCTACATGAAGATACACTTCTCTAGATTGATGATTAGTTTGTGCTCATGAAGCTTCCTTATAACCTACTCCAAATGGTTAATATGCTCTTCTAAAGTGCTGCTAAAAATCAGAATATCATCAAGATATATAACCACAAACTTACCATTGAAATCTTTGAAGATTTCATTCATCAACCTCATGAATGTGCTTGGAGCATTGCTCAAACCAAAAGGCATGACAAGCCATTCATACAAACCATCTGTTGTCTTGAATGCAGTCTTCCATTCATCTCCCGATCTCATCCTTATTTGGAAATAACCGGATTTGAGGTCAATTTTAGAGAAGTAGCAAGCATTGCCAAGTTGATCCATTAGGTCCTCCATCCTTGGAATTGGGAACCTATATCTTATAGTGATCTTGTTTATAGCCCCACTATTAGTGCATAACCTCCATTTCCCATCTTTCTTGGGTGCTAATATTGCTGGTACGACACAAGGGCTAAGACTCTTTTGAATGAGTCCCTTGTTCAACATCTCATGAACTTGTCTTGAGATCTCAGCATTCTAATTGGGTGTCATCTTGTATGGTGCCTTGTTGGGCAATGATGCACCAGGAATCAAATCAATTTGATGGCAAACATCTCTCAAGGGTGGGAGGGTAGAGGGCAACTCACTTGTGTTGACTTCCTTGTACTTGTCAAGCAAACCTTTCACAACATCAGGAATAGGTGCTATAGGATCAGATTCATCTTTGTCCTTGGGTTTCATAACCAAAACAAAACTCTCTTCTTGAGACTCTTTCAATGTTTTTACCATCTCTTTCTCACCAATTACTATGACTGTGGGCTCTTTCTCTACGTTAGTGGTAGGCAATGGTTTCATGGTATAGGTGACTCCATCTTTTACAATGGTGTAGGTGTTCTTCCTACAACTATAGGTGGCATCCATGTCATATTGCCATGGCCTCCCTAGTAGAAGATGGCAAGCATCCATCTCTACAATATCACATAAAAATTTGTCCTTAAAATCACCTAAAGAGAACTCAACCATGGTTTGATTAGTCATAAGGGTTTGCTACCCCTTAGTAAGGCAAGAAACATGATAAGGAAAAGGATGAGCAGATTTAGTTAGTCCAAGTTTATCTACCATTTCTCTAGAAACCAAATTTTCAGTTGAACCGGAATCTATGAGTAGGTTACACACTTTACCTTGGCACCTTATCCTTGTCCTAAAGAGATTCTTCCTTTGGGGGGGTTCTTGGGTGTGGGGAACTTGTAGGAAGGCCTGCCTCATCATTAGGACCGTACCTTCTTTAGCATCAAGTTCATGTCTCTCCTCTTGGACCACTTGAGCTCTTCTTTCACATTGGTTGTTGTTGTTGTTTCCTCTTTCAGGGCACCTTCCAACATGGTGTCCTAACTGATTACAATTGAAGCATTTGAGGGGTTCATTTGATCTCCCTCTTCCTCTACCAAAAGGTCTTCTCCCTCTAGAGTTTCCTCTACCACCATAGTTACCTTGTTCTTTGTTTCCTTGGGGCTGCTCCCAAGATTTGCTATCATTACTTGACTGCCCTTTACTCCAAAAATTGATCTTGCCTTTGGAGTTCTTGTTGAAATTTCTGCCTTTACCCTTGCTGCCTTGGTCTTGCCTCCTCTTCAACTTATCTTCCACTTTAAGTGCCAATTGGTAGCACTGTTGTACTGTGGTGGGGGTACATAAATTCAACTCATCTTGGATATTCATTTTCAAGCCATTCAAGTACCTGGCTAATCTTTCACTTTCCCTTTCCACGGTCTTGGACTTCAAACACAACTTTTGGAACTCCTTAGTGTATGTGCTAATGTCCATGTCCTTTTGCCTGAGATTTTGCCTCCTTCTATGAAGTTGAACTTCATAATCTGGAGGGATATAGGCCTCATGTATCTTGGCCTTCATGGTTTTCCAAGAGGTAATCAAACTCTTGTCCTCTTTCACCCTTTCTCCTTGAAGAAAGTTCCACCATGTCAAAGCTCCACCTTTCATCTTGGACTTTGCTATCCTGACCCTCTGACTTTCAGGGATCTCTTCACAATCAAAGAAACAATCTAGGGCATCAACCCATTCAGTGACCACATCAGGGTCCATCTTGCCATTGAAGGAAGGCAAGTCAAGCTTACTATCAGTGGTTCTCCTTGCCACTGTCTTGAGGGAATTAACAAGGTACCTTTGGTCTACAGGTACATCATCAACATCATCCTACCACAAGGGTTCTTCCTCTTCTTCACCCCTCTCTCCAAGGTCTTCTCCTTGTCTCCTCTCATTAAGCTTCTGGTTAAGACTGTTTACTTGATTCATTAGGGATTGCACCCTCTTTGCCAATTCCACATTTTTCATGTGGTGTGGGAGCCTTTCATTGTTATTATCTCCATCAACATTATTCTCTGACATCTTTCACTCCTTAGGTTCAAAACCTAAGCTCTGATACCACTTGATGCAAATGATAGGTTAGGTGAGTACAATTCAAGACAAAACTGTCACAATAGGCCACCAAGGAAACCCAAAACACCCTACCAACTATAATTACACCTTAAATACAATCTTCAATTAATCATAAACAACATTCTGGACCCTAAGGATAACATTGACAAGATCTTAGGATCAAAAGTTGAAAACTGCTAAAGCCTATTCAAACCGGCTGGACACCAAACTTGGCTTCAAGTTGGAATTTTGACAAAACAGTGAGCAGGGATCAAACCAAATGGTCAAGGTGGATTAAAATTCCCATACAAATATGCTAAGGGTGTGGTGACACAACAAACTAATCAATCCAACAAGGTTCCTTTGTAAAACCCCAAAATCCTTGTATACTCAAGGGGACTTATCAAAACAACTTTGCAAACTTGCAAATGACCAAAAAAATAGAATGGATATCCAAATACCCTTTATTGAGAAAGGTCTAAATCCAAAAGGAGGTGGTCTGGAAAACAAAGGAGACCTGCTGCCCTTCACAAATGCAAGTAGGCCTAATTAGGCTTAAGGAGATGGGTTTGTGAAGAAAGTGTATGAAATTTGATTGATCAAAAAGTTTCACCAATTGAAAAAGTTCTATCCACACCCAAATTGACCAAATCCAGGAGTTTATGCATTGGTTCAACCCCTATTTTGTTTTGTCACCAATTTTGCATTTTGAAACTAGGTTGTCACATGAGGATGCCAACCTAAAAATCAAAGCAAACACAAAAAACACCTACCAACCTGCAAATTTCTTCCAGAATCATTGAGTACATATACAAACCTCTCATTCCACCAAGTTTTATAATTTTTGTACGGTGGCCATGAGAGGAAATGCAAAAATAGGTCAAAACCCTAGGTTTAGGAGGGTTTCAAAATTGTTTTTAGTAAAAATGCAATAACTTTCGAACCAAATCACTTAGAGACCTCAAATAAAAAGAAAAAGAAAGGTAAGAGGCCCCTCAATCTGAATCCATAAGTTAAAACCTCCCAGTAGTCCAAAAATAATCTATACAAGAGAAAAAACGTGACTGTTTGCAGGAAAACAAGGTTTTTTTATTGATTGCCAAATGAAAATTTACATCAACTCCTTCATCACCCACCTAAAAGGGCTTATGAATGCCTCCCCCATCAGTTAAAACCAATTTTCAAACTAATTAGCCAATGGGGAAGGATATTTTCTTACAAACAAAAAGTTGTCAAGTGTTGTGATGACAACATTGACACTTTTTGACAATTTTTGCTCAAAAGCACTTAAAAGTGCAAACTAACTTTCTAAATCCTACCAGTGGTCATGAAGGACCAATTTATTGCCAAAAACAATAAAATAACTCAAAACTAAAGTTTTATGACCCTTTGACCATAGTTGACCAAGTGGCTCATAAATTGCCAAACCTGGGACTAGGCCTCACAAATGGATCAAAAACAAGACCAATGACTCCTAGCATGAAATAAACAATCCAAGACTCCTTAGGAGTCACAAAAAGGTAGGATAATCAAGTTTTTAAAGTTTGTTCTCCTGCACCAACATCATATTGTCCTAAGAGGTCATATGGTGTCCTAAGGGGTCATGTCATGTACTAGGATGTTAAGAGGGGTCAGATGATGTTCTAAGGGGACTTATGGTGTCTTAAGGGCTCATATGATGTTGTTAGGGGTCATATGGGCTCCTAAGGGGCCACACATGTGTTAGAACACCATATGACCCTTATGACATCATATGACCCATTAGCATCCATCATGTTGTACTAAGTGATCATATGGTCTCCTAAGCATGCATGTCGTGTACTAGGTTATTAAAATGGGTAATATGGTATCCTAAGGGGTCATTTGGTGTCCAAAAGGGTCATATGGTTTCGTTAAGGGTCATATGGGGTCCTAAGAGGTCATATGGTGTCATTATGGGTTAGATGGGGTCCTAAGGGGCTACACATGTGTTAAAACACCATATGACCTCTTTTAACACCATATGACCCCTTAAGACTATATTTTCCTAACGAGTCATATGGGGTCCTAAAGAGTCATATGGTGTCCTAAGGGGTCGTGTCATGCAGTAGGATGTTAAAATGGGTCATATAGTGTCCTAAGGTGTCATGTTGTTTACTAGGATATTAAAAGGGGTCATATGGTGTCCTAAGGGGTCATATAGTGTCCTAAGCGGTCATATGGTGTCCTAAAGTGTCATATAGTGTCCTAAGGGGTCATATTGTGTTCTGAGGTGTCATATGTTGTCTTAAGGGGTCATATGGTGTTGTTAGGGGTTGTATGGGGTACTAAGGGGTAACACATGTGTTATAACACCATATGACCCCTTAGGACACCATATGACACATTAGGACATCATATTGTCCTATGAGGTCATAGGGTGTCCTAAGGGGTCATGTTGTGTACTAGGATGTTAAAAGGGGTCATATGGTGTTCTAAAGGGTCATGTGGTGTCCTAACGGCTCCTATGGTGTTGTTAGTAGTCATATGGGCTCCTAAAGGGCCACACATATGTTAGAACACCATATGACCCATTAGGATCCATCATATTGTACTAAGGGGTCATTTGGTGTCCTAAGTGGTCATGTTGTGTACTGGGATGTTAAATTGGGTAATATGGTGTCCTGAGGGGTCATATGATGTCCTAAGGGCTTATATGGTGTTGTTCGGGGTCATATGGGGTCCTAATGGGTGACACATGTGTTTGAACATCATATGACCCCCTAGGATGCCATATGACCCATAAGGACATCATATTGTCCTAAGGGGTCATATGGTGTCATAAGGGGTCATTTCATATACTAGGATGTTAAAAGGGTTCATATGGTGTCTTAAGGAGTCATTTCATGTACTAGGATGTTAAAAGTGGTCATATGGTGTCATGGTGGATCATATGGTGTCCTAAGGGGTCATATGGTGTCGTTAGGAGTCATATGGGTTTCTAACATACCACACATGTGTTAGAACACCATATGAGAGAGAGTATTAAAAATACTAAAGTGGATAAAGGGAGAGAAGTCCTAAAAGGACTTAAGCAAAGAGAGTGAGAGAGAGAGAGAGTAATAGGACATATGACCCCTTAGGACACCATATGACCAATTAGTACATCATATTCGTCCTAGGGGGTCATATGGCTCCCTAAGGGGTCATGCCATATATTAGGATGTTAAAAGGGGTCATATGGTGTTAAAAGGGTTCATATGGTGTCGTAAGGGGCTATATGGTGTTGTTAGGGGTCATATGGGGTCCTAAGGGGCCACGCATGTGTTAAAACATCATATGACCCCTTAGGAAACCATATGACCCATTAGGATCCATCATATTGTCCTAGAGAGTCATATGGTGTCCTAATGGTTCATGTCATGTACTAGGATGTTAAAAGGGGTCATATGGTGTCCTCGGGGGTCATATAGTGTTGTTAGGGTTCATGCGAGGTCCTAAGGCGCAACACATGTGTTAGAACACCATTTCACCCCTTAGGACACCATATGACCCATTAGGACATCATATTGTCCTAAGGGGTCATATGGTTTCCTAAGGGGTCATGTAGTATCCTAAGGGGTCATATGGTGTTCTGAGGGGTCATATAGTGTCGTAAGGGGTCATATGGTGTCGTTAGGGGTCATATGGGGTCCTAAAGAGCCACACATGTGTTAGAACACCATATGACCCCTTAGGACACCATATTGCCTAAGGGGTCATATGGTGTCCTAAGGGGTCATGTCATGTACTAGGATGTTAAAAGGAGTCATGTGATGTTCTAAGGGGTCATATGGTGTTCTAAGGGATCATATGGTGTCCTAAGGGGTCATGTCATGTACTAGGATGTTAAAAAGGGTTATATTGTATCGTGAGGGGTCATATGGTGCCCTAAGGAGTCATATGGTGTTGGTAGGGGTCATATGGGATCCCAAGGGGTGCCACATGTGTTAGAACACCATGACCCCTTAGGACACCATATGACCTATTAGGACATCATATTGTCCTAAAGGGTCATATGGTGTCCTAAGGGGTCATGTTGTGTACTAGGATGTTAAAAGGGGTTATATGGTGTCCTGATGGGTCATATGGTGTCCTAAGGTGTCATATGGTGTCATTAGGGGTCATTTGGGTTCCTAAGGGGCCACACATGTGTTGGAACACCATAAGAGAGAGGGAGAGATAGAGAGTATTAAAAATGCTAAAAAGGGACAAAGGGAGAGAGGCCCTAAAAGGATTTAAGGGGAAAGAGAGTATTAAAAGGGGACAAAGGGAGAGAGGTCATAGAAAGACTTAAAAGTAGGGACACTATATGACCCCTTAAGACAATATGATGTTCTAAGGGGTCATATGGTGTCATAAGGGGTCATATAGTGTTCTAACACATGTGTGGCCCCTTAGGACCCCATATGACACCATATGACTATTAGGATTCCCAAAGATACTAAGAGGGGGGGGATTAGTATCTAACCAGTTGACAGATTTTCCTAAACTAATTTAGTATTTTGTATTCCAAAATAATGTACCAGTAAACAAGAATTAATGCAGTAAATATGAACAATAAACACAACATAGAAAGCACACCATAACACAAGATTTTTGGTGAGGAAACTTGGTGTGGGAAAAATCTCGGTGGGATTTGTGACCCACAATATTCACTCACTGGCCAACGAATGGATATTACTTATAGTGAGGTGCATGCACATGCAGGAAGGCCAACTGCCTAGAGCTCACTACTCAAATACAAAAGGAAGTCTTGCTGACCTACAAAATGGATTATGAGAATCCAATATAATGTACTGCTACAAAAATCATCTGTTATGCTAGGTTCAGTACTGGTTTAAGCTAATATAAAAACCATAAATCTTACTACATAATCTGCCTTGATATTCACTCTACATATCCATCTTATCATATATATCACACAAAATGATGTACAAGATCTCATACTTATATATGAGTCTTATTACAATATGCCATGTCATCTTACAAAAGATATTACAATTAAATACAAAATACAATAATCAAAATCCTGTCGGCTAGGGTGTCTATAAACATTATTGTCACTGTTGGTGCCGGTGCATACCGGTGCCATAAGATTGCAAGGTTTCCATTAATGACAATACCTTCAATCACCTACAATTCTCATTAGAGTGTGCAATTCCAACAATGACCCCTTAGGAACCCATACGACCCCTTAGAAAACCATATGACAAAGATAAACGAAGAGAGAGAGAGAGAGAGAGAGAGAGAGAGAGAGAGAGAGAGAGAGAGAGAGAGAGAGAGAGAGAGAGAGAATGTGTGTCATGTATTTAGAGAATAGAGGAGAGATATAAAGAAACGTGAGAGAGATAGGTTTTACTCTTGGAGGAGAGGAGAGAGTAAGATAGAGAGATCGTAGAACACAAGATGCCACTGAGAGGTGGGGTGTAACCCATTTTAATCCTAAATGTGAGTACCAGTTAGAATATCTAACACAAGATGTATATACTAGTTAGATATGGACAAGACTCAAATGCAAACACACACAAAAGGAACATCACATAACACCAAATGTACAAGGAAAACCCAACATGGGAAAAACCTAAGTGAGAAATGTTGCTGGAGTCTACTGCTCCAATCCAGCCTCATAATAAACATTCTTACAAATTTTAGGGCACCAACCCAAGGAGAACCAACCACTTATTTAGGGAACCAACCCAAGGAGCACCAACCCCAGCATCGAGCTCAACTCAGTAATCACGATGATTACAAACAATACAATAGTTGCATCCTGGAAATGAATTCTATAACCTCTGCAAATAAACTATTTACTAGTTCACCTCTGCTTTGTTCTCTACCGGTTCTCTGCTCATATTGTTCCTAGTCTTCTTCACTCTCTATTGCAACCTTACTAGTTTAACCTCTACCTCTTCTCTATTGGTTTACTTTTCTCTAACACACTGCCTCTTGTCACTACCAGTACTCTATTGAATCTCTCTGAATCTTCTGCTACTTAGACTCTACCATGTCTAACCTCTTCTCACTCTCTCTCTGGTCTTATTCACTTGCTGCTACCTTCTTATCGGTTCACCCCACTGTCAAGCTTAGTGATAGTCGGTTTCCTTAACCTTGTCGATTGAACTCTTTTTACCAGTTATCTCTCAATAAATCATTCACCTCTATTATTGTTGATGTGTTCTTTGACTGACTAACTCTTTGGTTTCACTCCCTTCACCAGCATCACTCTCTCATGTAGCAGCACTCGATATGGTCTTCGATCTCCATAATTATTTATGAGCATTCCCACCAAAATGTAACTTCAAACTTTGGCGTGCTAGGGTTCCTTCTACCGACTGAATCCGTATCAAATCCAATAAGATCTTGATCCAGAGATTCACCACCTACAAAAGACCACTCAACTCTGCCAATCCTATTGTGTCCAAAACATGTTTTCTATATTTAGCAAACACGACTTATTTGTCAGTCTGCACTTGTCAATCATGGTGGATGAGTTCATGGTCCCCTTCACCATATCTGATCAGCACCTACAGAACCTACATCAATCAATCCATCACTTAGATCTTTGTCATTCGGTCTACATCGAGTCGCCAACCATTTTCCTCGACCTGTGATAACTGCAGTCAACATTAATGTCGACCCACTCACCAACTAACTCATCAAAACACTCTTCACTGACCATTACATGTATGACACGTGGAGTCCATGTGTCATCATCACTGACATCCACCTCTGCTCAAGCCATTGTGTCAGTTTAGGCTTAGCCACCGACCAACATACTATCGGTGCTTACCTATCGGTTCAATCTTCCCTGTCTATTATACATCAACCAGTCAACCTTCAAGCCCGCACTTTGTTGTTCTACAGTGGAACACATTAACCTGGTCACCAACATTATCAATCCACAACATCTTCATCTTCATCAAGTGGGATCCTTTCACTTCTACAATTTGCCCTCTTACTTGTTGACATACTTACCGGTAACTTCCTTGATGACACCATGTCGTCAATCTTAAACTGTCTCCATCAGCATTCCAGTTGCATTCAACAATTCCTTAATTTTCATTAGACCGATTCTCCTCTCAACTAGTTTGTCAATGTGAAAAACTTATCCTTCCTTTTTTATACCGGTAACTCATCATGCCTTCAACTTCTTTGATTGTCTTATCTCAGAGGATTATGATGCATTCCATACATGTTGAGAGATAAGTTAAGTATGACCACTTACAATTGGAAGTGGATCCTTTTCACCTACTGACCAATGACTGGTGGCTACTAGTTGTCATTACATGTGCTCAGTCTGCTTCCAGTGTTACACCAATATAAATTCCCTATTTGAGCAGACACAACTTCAACCTAACATATGATCCGACTGGGCACACTCTTTGTCAGTCTTCTCTTAATCCTGTGACACTGATACCAATTTGATGTCACTTGTATATTCTCCAATACCAAACGTATATTCTCCCACTATGCAGGTAAGTCTCCCTCTTTGAAGGAAACTCTCTTGGTGGTCCAATTATGATTTCTATTAAGTACAAATTAAATAAACACTAAAAGACCTCACAAACAAGGACCGATGAGCACATCCCAAGGTCTCAAACATACCAGTACAACCATAAAGACTTGATCTCCCCTTGAGTTTAGTATATCTGATACCAATAAGATGATATGGTTGTGAACTTCCCCTGAACCACAGATCTCAGATCTTCATTTCTTGTCAGCTCCTAAACCGGGGCTTCAATCTGCACCTTATACTGGTTGAGCTAATTATACATGATATATAGATTATTTTCAGCTCCATGATATCCATCATAGCTCATGACATGATCTTATGTGATCACAATGCCAAACCACACCACCATCATGTCAACTATCCAACCGGTTGGCCCATAATGATGCAAGCACATGAGATCAACTACTAGACCAATACAATGCCATTCAGGTCTTTTGCAATATCACATGAGACATAATTTCTTCACTTCAAGCCACAAGAGTCACTGCATAGATCATAAACTACAATACCGGTCAATATCCATACCAACAACATTCTGCTCATACTTGTTTATTGTACCGGACCAATATCTCCACCAGAGCACTTTATCCATCAGCCTCTATCATCTTGTGTCAAGAGCCTCTGATGTCAATTTGCAGTTTGACCATCCATTAACACATGCAACAGTAATCCATCTCTCATAGGTAGATGTTGTTGGCATTGTGTTGTCATTGATGTCAACCGGTATGGAGTGACTACCAGTATGACAAGATGTATGTGCAACATTGTTAAGGAAGAGTACAGGTTGAGATATCTTTGATATCACCTTGTGTTGCAGGTCACTGGTAAGGAAAGGATGTCAACTAGTAAATGATGTGTTGACATGGAGAAGTCAAATCAACCAAGTGAGTGGTTGATAGCTGGCCAAGGTGCTTGGATGTTGTTTCTGATGAAGAGGCACAATGTTACCTAGATCACATCAACACCGGAGGAGAAGAATGAACAAATCACCGATATGCTATGAAGTTGTAGAACAATAGGACTCCCACTGAATGAAGATGCAGTACATTGTAGGATGCAGAGGACAAGGTGTCACTCCATTGGTAAGTGGAAATTATCTCCTATTATGCATTGTTTGCTTTATAGTTTTGTGAGATAAGAAAGAAGGGGTGTGCATCAAGTGCATGAAATCAGGGATATGCACTAGACCGACAGAGAAGGCATGTTTGGGATGTCGGTGTAGTTGAAGAGTGATGGGTTTGTCACTTTGACAAAGCAACTGAGATATGGTCAGGGTTGATCATGTAGAAGACAAGGTTGAGCAAATGCAAATAGAGGAATGTGGCCTAACTGAAGATGGAGTTTGATGAAGGTTGATGACATGTTTTCATCAGGATGGTTACCGGTAAGCTTGAGAACTGGTAAGGAATCGAAGAGGCTAAGTGCTATGACTCCCATCTAATAGAGGTGAGAATGCTTTGGATTGTCATGTCTGATGACCAGTTAAGGAGTTCCACCGATAGTTCAGCAAAGTACAAACATGAGGAGTTAACCGCTAAAGTGTGAGATACTGGCAGGGTTAGTAAACTGGTAGAAAAGATGAACCGGTAGAGTGTTTGGTTGGTGATCCTAACTGGACTGACATGGATTCAAGATGATAGTTGGTCAACATGGATGCCACATGCAGTCAAGGTGGTGGACTTCCATGTAGTGGTAGATGGAATGAACACCGATGGAGTAGTTGCAGAGTTGGTCAACATTGATGGCAGATCCCACAAAGCATGGGATGTGTTGCAAAGCCATTGCAGAGGTTTGCGGATTGAGGTCTAGAGGAAAACTGAGAGATAGCTAAGAGTGATTCATTAAGGAGATCAAGGTAGATGAAGGAAATAGAAAGATCGATCTTGGTATTTGATCAAGAGATTAGCCGATGAGGTAAAAAGAAGATTGCCAAAGATAGAAGGAGTAATCAAGAAGGCAAGACAGTAGTAGTGATGAGGAAACAACTATCTGAGTGATCAGATCAAGAAAGATCTGATTGGATTTATTTTTCCTTGAGGTAAGTAAGGAAACCCTAACCACCCTAAGTTTTAATCAATTTTTGGCTTGAAAACTAGTCTATAAATATGCAAGCCAAAAACAATGATGGTTGTCATTGGATGAGAGAGTAGGGTTTCTGAATAGAAGAAGATTGTGTTGTTACGAAGTGATTGAGTGCTACTTCTGCATGTGAGAGAAAAATTAGTCAAGTACTCAATGAGTATCTGATAAGAGACTGAGAGTGAGGGAGAACTAGGTTGAAGTGTTCATTCGGTAGCAGTGCAGAACCGGTAGTGTCCATACCGACAAAGCAAAAGTATAGAAGGCAGACATAGAACCGACAAGATATAGTACTGATAAAGAGTAGAGAATTGAGGAGGAGATGCAACAAAGAAGAAGAAGAGAAAATGTGTATCTGTAGAGTTTACTGGTAGTGAAGCAGTAGATGAGAGGAATAGAAGGGTGAGATGGTGCATTAGAGAAGGTGTCTCATCGACAGAGTGAGGTATATGAGATGGTTAAAAGATTCACTTGTAACAATATTATTATATTTGTATTTGAAGTTATCTTTGAGTTCACTAAGTTTTAGCTCAGTGTAGAGGTTCTAGCTCCTTTGGGTTATAGCCCATAAATCAAGTAGGGGTGCATTCTCCTTGGGTTATAACCCTAAAAATTGTAATAGAGATTTGATTGTGAGGCTGGATTGGATCAGTAGACTCCAGCAGCATTGCTCACCGAGTTTTTTCCCATCTTGGGTTTTCCTCGTATATATTGGTGTTATGTGATGTCCCTTTGAGTGTGTTTGCATTTGAGTTGGTCTCCCCACTAATTGGTAAGTCTCCATTGTGTTAGATCCCATAACCAGTATACACACCTAGGTTGTTAAAAGGAAAAGTTTGAAAACCATTGATTCACCCCCCTCACAGTGGTGAATTGTGTCTAACAATTGGTATCAAAGTATAAGTTCCCAATTAGACAAGCTTTCTCCAGCTTGGGTAGATTCTGGCTTAAGGACACAATGGTTTGTTTAGTGTCAATCCCTGCTCCTGTGTTTGATGGTTCAAACTATTCTATTTGGAGTTGTAGAATCGAAAGCTTCCTATCCTCTCTAGGGTTTGATGTATGGATGTTGGTAATTAATGGTCTCCCTAGGAATGTCAGTCCTTCTTTTGTATCTAAAGATGAAAGAAGATGCATATGTAATGAAGAAGCCATGAAGGCCATATTCAGTGGACTCGCCAGTGATGTTTCCTCACAAGTGGACAGATGCAAAATAGAAAAAATCTTATGGGAGAGATTAAAGAAGCTCTATGGAAATGATCCTACTATTGCAGAACTAGCTTGTTATGAAAGGATGAGAAATGCATCTCATGAATCTGTAGATGATGAAGGCAGATCTACTAGTAGCCACAAAATTGATGAAGAAGGAACCCACCTCTTCATGGCTCAAGAATCAAAAGATGAGGAGCACACATATGAAAGTGATAAGGAAAATAGATCCCACTAGCAAGATGTGTTCAGGAGTGATGATGAGGAAGAAGGAGACAAGGCAGATAGATCTAGCCATCAAGATCTATTTGATAGTGAAGGTGAAGAAGAAGATGAAGCAGAAGTTGATCTTGAAGGAGAGCTTGTAAATGCACTTGAATAACTCAATAGAGTAACAAAGGAATACAATCTATTCAAAATGTTGCTATAGTGGAGTAGAACCGGCTGACAAAATGCCTTGAGGAATCTGATAAATGCATCTCAGAGTTGAAGTCTCAGGCAGAGAACACCAAGGAGTGTCGGTGTGAAGATCTAGCATCTAGGATAGAAGTAAAAGATAAAGAATATCCATAGTTGCTTGGAGAAATGGAGGTTCTCCAAAATGACCTTGAGAAATGTCAGGATGAACTCAAGGTAAGAATCTGGTTTGATGGAAGAAGTGATGCCTTGGACAAAATGTTGAAGAAGCAAAAAAATTCCAAGGACACTGAAGGTTTAGGTATTGGTACCGGTGAATGCTCCACTAGCAAGAATGTCCCCCACAATGACATTTTGTTTGTCTCCCCCAAAGGAGAAAACAAAGGCCAAACCTTCACAATGAGAAATGCTCCCTGGAAGAAGGTTGATCTAAACGCAACCGGTGAGGACTTGTAGACAAAAAGGGAGATTGGCATTGCAAGAAGAAGGAATAATGCAGATCCCAAAGGTAAAGGGAAGATGGGAGAATATAGCTTCACGAAAAGCAAGAAAATGAGGAAGCGACAAAGAAGACCTTCTACTGGCAGAGGACAAAGAAATGCTACCAACCACAGGGCAAAGCAAGTGTGGGAGAACAAGAGACTAGATGAAAGAGCTACATAGAATGGACAGTGAAGGATCCATTCTCAAAGAGGAAGAAATGGAGATGCTAAACCAACAAGATCTCCTCATTCATGGCAAAACAAATTTGTAAGTCACATGCTATCCTTTACCGGTTATTTCTTTGTATGTAATGGCTATGGCCACAGGGTAGAGGAATGTAGAAAGAGATCTAGAAAGAATAATATAGGACCTCATGGACATCATGCACATGAGAAAAATGTATCTTGAAGTAGATACATGCATGTCCCCTCTCCCAGTTATGATAGAAAGAATCCATCTGCTATTGTATGTTATAATTACAATGGATTCAACCATAAGGAGTTTGAGTGCATGAAGACGATCCTATAGTCACATGGGGCCCGACATAAAAACTATGCTCTGCAAAAAGGTGGATATAGAGCATATGGAAGTCAGAGACCTGCATGGAACCAAAGGAGAAATGTCCCTGTAGGAGCAAGAGGTCCACCGGTTTTGGTTGCCAGTCACAACAACATGACTAGAAGAAGATGGTCAAACCGGTATGTCAAGAGATTCCCCAAACATGAAGTTGGGATGGATGTTGTGTGCTACTATAGCACTACTTCTGGCTATGATGGAGAATCAAGAAATGGAAGGACCCATCAACAAAAAAAGGAAAGACCTGCTCCCAAGCCTGAAAATGGGAAGATGAATGAGACCAAGCAAGTATGGAGGAAGAAGACCATGGACTGGCACTATGCACTCATTGAACAGGTGATATCTCCTAAGGCTTAAAGGAGATGCAGGATCTCAGGGGGAGTAATACACTGAACTTATCATTCACCCCCTCAATGATGAAGGCAACATGTAAGAACATGTTGCTATCAGTATGAAGGAAAAAAATGAGAAGATAAGTTTGTGTAGAAGCTGAATTCACTACACACCCACATATCAGAGTTGAATCACTATTGTTGTATCAATGTATGACAAGATAACAATTGGAATCAGATACAGAGTGACATAGAATGTCAAGAGTCATAGGAAGGTACTTCGGTAGTGACAGTGGATTAGTACAGGAAACCGATATGTGCAGGATGCTACCGACATAAATAATAACAGGCACTTGTAGGTTATGTAAGACAATGAAGTTGGAGATCATTGCAATATCCCCAGTAGCATGGAATGTGGATTTATGTCTTAGTTGGTGTTGATGAAGACCTGAATGACATATGTTGGCCCGGTGGTTGATCATGCAGGCATGCACGCTTTTGGGATAACCAGTTTAATTTATGGTATGGTGTTGTCAATATATGGTATTGTGTGGATTCAGGATCATGTCATAAGCTATGGTGGATATGATGGAGCTAAAGATCACATATGCACAACTCAACCGGTACATGCAGATGATTGGAGCTCTCGGTATTAGACCTCACTAGAATTAAGAACCTAAGATGTATGACTCAGGGGGAGTTCAAGTGGCTATGATGCAAAGTTGGCATGCTTTAACTTGAAAGCATAAGTGCTCTAATTTCCCAAACTACAGATGATGGAAGTTACAATAGGAATACCCAAGAGAGTTTCATTGTTATGGGTATCTACTTGTTATTTGGCTGTTGTATTCATTGTACAATCACATTTGGTTCTAAAGAAATTTGGGGATCAATCAGGAAGTGATGCAGTTTGACCGACAGTTGATGGTTGAGTCTTCCATCTCAAGTGCTATGACTTGAGAAGTTGTAACAAGTTGTATCAAAGGAGGAGATTCATCCAATGAAGATAAAGGGGAAGAAATAATTATGTCAGTGACCGGTAAATACAAATAGGAATGATATCCTGACAGTGCCCTTTGCAATTGTTGTCAAAGGGGAGAAAGATTTTATAGTATACATCATACTAAATGTGTTGACAATCCATGGATTAGAGAAAGGGGGAGATGGGTTATGTAGTATTCTGAATACTACATGAGTTGACATCAATGCCAAAGGGGGAGATTGTTGGCATTATATTGTCATTGATGTCAACTAGTATGGAATGACTACTGGTATGAGAATATGTATGTACAACATTGTCAAGGAAGAGTACAGGTTGAGATATCTTTGATATCACCTTGTGTTGCAGGTCACTGGTAAGGAAAGGATGTCAACTAGTAAATGATGTGTTGACATGGAGAAGTCAGATCAACCAAGTGAGTGGTTGTCATCCGGCCAAGGTGCTTGGATGTTGTTTGTGATGACGAGGTAGAATGTTACCTAAATCACATCAACATCATAGGAGAAGAATGAACATATCACTATTATGCTGTGAAGTTGTAGAACAACAGGACTCCCACCAGATGAAGATGTGGTACATTACAAGATGTAGAGGGCAGGGTGTCACTCCACTGGTAAGTGGAACTTATCTCCTATTATACATTGTGTACATCATATTTCTGTGAGATAAGAAATAAGGGGTGTGCATCAAGTGCATGAAATCAGGGATATGCACTGGACCCACAAATAAGGCATGATTGGGATGTTAGTGTAGTTGAAGAGTGATGGGTTTGTCACTTTGACAAACCAACTGAGATGTGGTTTGAGCTAATCATATAGAAGACAAGGCTGAAGATGGAGTCTGATGAATGTTGATGACATGTTGTCATCAGGATAGTTACCGATAAGTTTGAGAATTGGTAAGGAAGCAAAGAGCCTAAGTGTTGTGACTCCTATCTAATAGAGGTGTGTATGCTTTGGATTGTCATGTTTGATGACTAGTTAAGGATTTCCACCGGTAGTTCAAAAAAGTATAGACATGAGGAGTTAACCGGTAAAGTGTGAGATACTGGCAGGGTTAGTAAACTGATAGAAAAGATGAACCAGTAGAGTGTTTGGTAGGTGATCCTAACTGGACCGATCTGGATCCAAGCTGATAGTTGGTTGACATGGATGCTACATGGAGTCAAGGTGGTGGACTTGCATGCAGTGGTAGAAGGAATGAACACTGATGGAGTAGTTGCAGAGTTGGTCAACATTAATGAAAAATCCCACAAATCATGAGATGTGTTGTAAAGCTATTGCAGAGGTTTGAGGCTCGAGGTCTGGAGGACAACTGAGAGACAGCTAAGAGTGATTGATTTAGGAGATTGAGGTGGATGAAGCAAATAGAAAGAATAATCTTGGTGTTTGATCAATAGATCAACCAACAAGGTAAAAAGCAGATTGCCAAAGATAGAAGGCATAATCAAGAAGGCAAGATAATAGCGGTGATGAGGAAAGAGCTATCTGAGCGATCAAATCAGGCAAGATCTGATTGGATTTGGTTTTCCTCGAGGTAAGTGAGGAAACCTTAACCGACCTAAGTTTGAATTGGTTTTTGGTGGGAAAACAAGTCTATAAATATGGAAGCCAAAAACAAAGATGGTTGTCGTTGGATGAGAGAGTAGGGCTACTGAATAGAAGAAGATAGTGTTGTTGCAAAGTGATTGAGTGTTACTTCTGCATGTGAGAGAAAAATCAGTCAAGTACTCAATGAGTATCTAAGAAGAGACTGGGAGTGAGGGAGAACCAAGTTGAAGTGTTCAACCGGTAGCAGTGCAGTACTGGTAGTGTCCATACTAGTAGAGAAGAAGTATAGAAGGTGCAGAGAAGGCAAATATAGAATCGATAGTATATAATACGGTAAAGAGAAGAGCAATGAGGAGGAGATCCAACAGAGAAGAAGAAGAGTAGAAGTGTACTATTAGAGTTTACTGAAAGTGAAGCAGCAAATGATAGCAGCAGGCGGGTGAGGTAGTGTAGTAGAGAAGGTGTCTCATCGGTAGAGTGAGGTATATGAGATGGTTACAAGATTCACTTGTAACTGTATTATTATTTTTGTATTTGAAGTTATCTTTGAGTTCATAGAGTTGCATCTTGGTGCAGGGTTTGTAGCTCCTTTGGATTGTAGCCCATAAATCAGGTAGGGGTTGGTGCTCCTTGGGTTGGTGCCCTAAATCAGGGGTTGTAGCTCCTTGCGTTGTAGCCCTAAACATTGCAACAAAGATTTGTTTGTGAGGATGGATTGGAGCAGTAGACTCCAGTAGCATTGCTCACTGAGGTTTTTCCCATCTTGGGTTTTCCTCATATATATTGTTGTTATGTGATGTCCCTTTGAGTATGTCTGCATTTGAGTTGGTCTCCCCACTAACTGCTAAGTTTGCCTTGTGTTAGATTCCATAACCGATATACACACCTAGGTTGTTAAAGGGAAAATTTTAAGAACCACTAATTCACCCCCCTCTCAGTGGTGCATTATGTCTAACATATATGTAGCCAAGGCAACAACTACATATATTGTCATTTCATCTTTTCCCTTATACCGATAGAAACTTGCTCTTTCCTTTGTCTTTTTCAACTATGGGGGTGAATGATATGGTCAATATGTAACTCCCCCTCAGTCTTGCATCTCCTTTAATCCTTTGGAGATATCATGTGTGCATTGAATGCATAGTGCCTTACCATGGTCATATCCTCCTGCTTCTTCCTCCATACTCGCTTGAACTCACTTATTTTCTCATTTGTCATCTTTGGAGCAGGTCATACCTTCTTTTTCTGATTATTTCTTTCTCTATAAAATTCTACAGTATGACCAGAAGAATTGTTGTAGAAGCAAATTGTGTTCATACCAAACACATGATTTGAGGACCTTCTATCAAACCGGTTTGATCTTCTTCTCCTGACTACGCTATTGTAGCTAGCTACCAGTTTTAATAGATCTCTTGATCTTGTAGGAACATTTCTCCATTTTTTCAATGCAGGTCTTTGAAGCTCATATATTCTAAAGGTTAATTTCATTTTGAGCATAATTGTCACACCGGTTGCCATGTGACTAAAATTTATTCTTCCTACATTCATGACTTCTATGGCCAAGTCCATTATATCTTTGATAGACTAAATTATTATCTCTAGGAAAAACATTTTGTCTATTGCTAGACCTCTTTTTACATTCATCTACCCTATGGCCATAATATTTGCAAGAGAAATAGTAACTAGAGAAGGAGGGCTTGTAACTTACAAATTTGTTTTGCCAAACATGAGGTGATCTTACCGGTTTGGCTTCTCCATTTCTACTTCTTTGGGGATTGTTCTTGGGAACAACAACATCTCTTTGTCTTCCACCAACATGAGGTCCTCTAGTCTATCTTCTTATGTTCTCATTTATGATGAATTCTTCTTTTCTTAGCTTCCCTTTCCTTTTAGGATCATCATGATATCTTCTTGCAACACCAGTCTTCATTCTCGTGTCTTCACTGATTGTAGTTAGATCAACCTTCTTCCTTGGAGCATTATTTACTGTGAAGGTCTAACATTTGTCATTTCCATTTTTGGAGACAAACTGAATGTCCTTGTGGGAGATATTCTTGCTCGTGGTGCATTCAATGACACCAAATCCTAGTCCTCTGGTATCCTTGGAGTTCTTTTTCTTGTTCAACATTTTATCCAAGGCCTCACTATTGCCATCAAACCAGATCCTCACCTTGAGCTCATCTTGACACTTCTCAAGGTCTAAGTTTCTGAGATTCTCCATTTCATCTCTTTGCTTCTGACATTCCTTGTCTTTTGCCTCTAGTTCTAATTGTAAATCTTTGCACCTGCACTCCTTGACATGCAAATCTGAGTTTGATTCTACCCTCACCCTTTTTGCATCAACCACTTGTGCTTTCAAATTTGTAATGGATGATTCTGACTCTTAAAGGAATTTGAACAACCGATCTTTTTCCACAATAGTAGCATTTTTGAACATCTCATATTTGTTTCTTACTCTGCTACGTTCATCAAGTGCACTCACTAGTTATCCTTCAAGATCATCTTCTTCTTCATCTTCCCCATCACTCCCAAACACATCTTGCTAGTAGGATTTATTTGCATGATCACTTTCAAATGTGTGCATCTCACTTTGTGTCTCATGAGCCATGAATAGATGAGTTTCCTCCTCATCACTGCTGAAATAGCTAATTGATCTAGACTTATCAACTACACATTCATCTTTTGTATAAATCCTCTTGCTTCCACAATTTGATCCAACGATGCAAGGTTCTTCAATCTATCCCACAGGCTCTTTGTTGATTTGCATTTGTCCACCTGTGAAGAAACAACACCGAAGACCCCACTGAATATAGCCTTCATTGCTTCATCATTACACTAGTATCTTCTTTTTACTTCATGACCAGTGGGAGGACATGCAGGGATAGAGTATCCATTCACAACCGACATCCCAACATGATAGCCTAAAGAGGATAGGTAGACTTCCATCCTACAACTCCAAATAACATAATTTGAGCCATCAAACATCAGTGTAGGGATTGACTCAAATCTAACCATTGTATTCCCAAAACCAGAATCTACCCAAGTTGGTGAAAGCATATTAAACCGGGAACCTAGGCTCTGATACCAATTGTAGAACACAAGATGCCATTGAGAGGGGGGGTAAATTAGTGGTTACCAAACTTAACCCTTTTTAATCATAAATGTGAGTACTGGTTAGCAGATCTAACACAAGGTATATATATCGGTTAGATAGGGAGAAGAATCAAATGCAAGCACACACAAAAGGAACATCATATAACACTAGATGTATGAGGAAAACCCAACATGGGAAAAACCTTCATGATAAATGCTATTGGAGTCTACTACTCCAATCCAACCTCACAATAAACACTATTACAAATTTTAGGGCACCAACCCAAGGAGAACCAACCCTTGCACCAAGCTCCAACTCAGTGATCACAATGATTACAAAAAATACAATAGTTGTATCCCAGTTACAGATGAATTTTGTAAACTTTGCAAATAAACTCTTTAGCAGTTCAACTCTACTTTGTTCTCTACTGGTTCTCTGCTCACACTATTCCTTCTCTTCTTCACTCTCTGTTGCAACCTTGTCGATTCAGTGTCTACCTCTTCTCTGCCACTTTACTTTTCTCTAACACACGACCTCTTGTCACTACCAGTACTCTGTTGAATCTCTTTGAATCTTCTGATACTTAGACTCTGCCATGTATGACCTCTTCTCACTCTCTCTGCTCTTCTTCACTCACTATTTCCTTCTTACTGGTTCTAACACTACGGATTCACCCCACTGTTAAGCTCAGTGATAGTCTACCAATTGCCTTAACCTTTCTAGTTGAACTCTTCTTACCATTTCTCTCTCAAGCATTTAGTTTCCTCTATGATTGTCGATGGGTTATTTGACTTACTAACTCTCTAGTTTCACTCTCTTCACTAGTGTCACTCTCTTGTGTAGTAGCACCTGATCTGGTCTTCTATCTACATATTTATTTTTGAGAATTCCCGCCAAAACATAACTTCAAACTTTGGCACACTAGGGTTCCTTCTACTGAACCAATCCATATCAAATCCAATCAGATCTCAATCCAGAGATTGACCACCTGCAACAGATTACTCAACTCTGCCAATCCCTTTGCGTCCAAAATATGTTTTCTATATTTAGCAAACATGACTTGTTTGTTGGTCTACACTTGTCAATCATGATGAATGAGTTTGTGGTCCCCTTCACCACATCCGATCAACACCTGCACAATCCATATTGATCAGTGCATCACTTATATCTTTGCCATTCAGCATGCATCAAGCTGCAAACCACTTTCCTTGACCTGTGATAACCACAGTCAATATTAATGTTGATCCACTCACCAACTAACTCATCAAAACACACTTCACCGACTACTACATGTATGACACCTGGAGTCCATGTGTCATCATTATTGGCATCCATCTCTACTCAGGTCACTGTGTTAGTTTAGGCTTAGCCACCGACTAACATACTACTGGTGGTTACCTACTGGTTCAATCTTCCCTGCCAGTTATACATCAATTGGTAAACCTTCAAGCCTGCACTTTGTTGTTCTATCGGTGGAACACATTAATCCGGTCACCAACCTTGTCAATCCACAACATGCTCATCTTCATCAAATGGAAGCCTTTCTCTTCTGCACTTTTCTTGCTTACCAGTTGACATACTTACTGGTAACTACCTTGATGACACCATGCCATCAATCTTCAACTATCTCCATCAGCATTCCAATTGCACTCTCTCTCTACAATGTTGACCCTTTCCTTCTTCTTCATTAGACCGGTTCTCTTCTCAATCGGTTTGTCAAAGTGACAAACTTATCCTTCATTTTTTGTCCTGGTAACTCATCATGACTTCAACTTCTCTGACTAGCTTATCTCAGAGGATTATGATGCATTCCATGCATGTTGAGAGATAAGCTCAATATGACCATTTACTAGTGGAAGTGGATCCTTGTCACCTGCTGACCAATGACTAGTGGAGCTAGTTGTCATTACATGTGCTCAGTCTTCTTCTTGTTTTACACCAATATGACTTCCATGTTTGAGTAGACACAACTTCAACCTGACATATGATCCAGTTGGGCACACTCTCTGTCAGTCTTCTCTTCATCCTATGACACTTTCTTTATTCGGTGGGAGTCTTATTGTTTCACATCCAACTGCATACCAATTATCTGCACATTATTTATGGATCCTCCTTGCTTTCTTACCAACCACATGCTTATTGGTTAGAAACCATAAACTACCAACACATCACTCACCAGTTGGCATTACCATAATACCAATTGTCTCCAATACCTATTCACCGGTCAAAATCCCATACCGGTTGTCATCAATGACCACACAATATGGTTGACATTAATGACAACGATATCGATGGACATCAATGACACCACAATGTCTTACTGGATTACATCAATGACAACACAATGCCAACGGAGATGGGGGAGAGAAGGGGAGAATGAGAGTGATAGGAAGAAAGATAGGTCTAAAGATGGAAGAAGATTGAGAGAGAGAGAGAGAGAGCTCAGTGATTATTAAAATTTGATTATGTTTAAGAAATTTTAAAATATAAATCTTGGGTAGAGAGGAGAGAGTGAGATAGAGAGAGGTGAAGAGAGGAGGAGAGAGATAGGAAAATAGATAGCTCTAGAGCTTAGGGGAGGCCTGAAAAAACTAATGGAATTCTAAATGACTTGCATACAAGTCCATAATACTAATCTACCTTTATGTAAGCAAAACGCATACGTATTTTTCTTACTAAACATAACACATATGTGTTTTGTATTTTCAAAAACCCCTATGCATTTTTTTATTTTTTATTCGCATTTTTATTTTAAAAAACCCGTATGCATTTTTAATTTAATTAACCCTAACACATTTTTCCTTTTACTTAGCCTTGGATAACAAGGTTGAGGCTTGGGAGGCTTTTTTCCGTCTTTACGTATTTTCTTCTTCTAGTCCAGTTTCTCAACTTCATCGTCATCAAGTTTACATGTTATCAAGTGGGTATTTCTAAAATTGCCACCATAATTTCACCCATCTTCTGAGATTTCTAACCATATATTTTTTAAGAAATTTGAACAACATTAACATATTAATCTTGAATTTCTTTTACCAATGTCTCCATAGTTCTCAGAGACATGTGTACCATTTTTTTAATAACTTTAGATCTACTTATCCAAATTTAAAAAACTTTATATATCATTGCAGTGCACTTAATTATTAACACTTTTTTTTTTTTTTAAATTACATTTTTTATTTTTTTGTGCAATTTATGCTTTGCACATGAATAGGTAACTAATTTTTAGAATGTGACCATTTCGACAATCATTAAAAAAAAAATACTCAATGGAAAATTACAAAACAATACATAACTTCTAGTGCTCACTCTTCACTATCTTTCTACCAAAGGATTTCTCAAAATAGTAAATCTAACTATGACTTTTTTTATGCTCATGCCAGACACTATGTTATGTTTTTTAGAAAAAATAAGGATCTATTTTTCGTGTACAAAGGATTTGACCCTCTTTATCTTACCAAAGTTTTAAAAAAATAGTAGTTTGGAAACTAGATTCAGAGTACTACAATCTTTGTTCTTTGAATATCTTCATATTTTGAGTGGACGAGTCTCAAATTGATCCTCCAAGTTTAGGTTTAGATGATTTTAGAAAAAATGTGTCCACTTATACCCCGTTTTGCACACCATCTTGGTGCATATACCCTTGCTTGGCATCCTAACCCTTGGGATCTCAAGATACCCTTGGACTTGTTCGCATTGTACACATCTCTTAGAGTTCAAAAAATATTAGAAGTAGTAAAGAAAAAGGAGTTGTTTGTTTCAAGTAGCAACTATTTGCACATGCTTCAATTAGGAGAGGGTCTGTTCAAGAAAGGTTTGTATATAATTATGGGATCTCTTTTGGATTGTCTATCTTATGAATTTGCTAAAGCCTTTACAGTAATGTACACAACCAAAAGGAAAAGATGTGTCTGGCAACTGAATTTGTTGAGGTAGTTTCAAAAGTTCTATTATTAGAACATCTAAATATTGTTGTAGGTGCATCAAGATGGTGTGCAAAAAGAGGGGTGTAATTGGACACCTTCTTTTTCTGAAATCAACTAAACCTGAACTTGGAGGAGCAATTTGAGAGTCATCCACTCAAAATATGAAGATACTCAAAGAACAAAGATTGTAGTACTCCGAATCTAGTTTCCAAACTACTAATTTTTCAAAATTGGATAAGATTAAGGGGGTCAAATCCTTCATGTATGAAAAAAAATTCCTACTTTTTTCTGAAAAACATAACACAGTTTGGTGTGCGCATAAAAAAATTCATAGTTTGAGTTAGTATTTTGACAAATTCTTTGGTAGAAAGATAGCTAAGAGTGAGCACTAGAAGTTGTGTATTTTTTTGTAATATTTTGTTGAGTATTTTGTTTTATGATTTTTCGAAACATGCACATCCTGAAAAATCAGGTACCTATTCATGCATGAAGCATAGCTTGCACCAAAATAATAGAAAATGCAATATATATTTTTTAATATAAATAATCAAGTACACTACAATAATATATAAATTGTTTTAAATTTGGATAAGTAGATCAAAAGTTATTAAAAAAATGGTACACATGTCTCTGAGAACTATGGAGACACTGGTAAAAAAAATTCAAGATTAATATGTTAATGTTCTTCAAATTTTTAAAAAATTATATGGTTAGAAAAATCAAAAGATCGTTGAAATTATGATGGAAATTTTAGAAATACCCACTTGATAACGTGTAAAGCTGATGACAATGAAGTTAAGAAACTAGATTGGAAGAAGAAAACACATAAAAAGGAGGGAAAAAAGACTCTCAAGCCTCAACCTTGCTATCCAAGCCTAAGTACAAGGCAAAACATGTACGTGTTCTTTAAATTAAAAATGCGTACGGGTTTTTAATAACAAAAACACAATCATGTTTTAAAAAAACAAAACAAATGTGTACGAGCTTTTGAAAATAAAAAACACACACGTGTTATGTTTAGTAAGAAAAACATGTTACATAAAATTGGACTAGTAACATGGACTTGTATGCAATGCATTTAGCATTCCCTTATTTTTTTAGTAGGATATATGCATAAAATATAAAATTTTATGTATATATTGTCAAGATGTTTGAGAGTGGTTTCAACTCTATAGGAGTTATAATGTAGATTCTAGTTTTTAGAGGATCATATAAAATTTGAGACAGTCAAATTTCAGTAATTAGCATGTCAAATTGCAATAATCAACATGCTCCTATTATCATTCTATAGCTCTATGTCTCACTCTCTTTATCTTTCCCAAACTCTAGACCTATCTCTCTCAATTCTCTCTCCCCTCTCTAGGTATATCCCACCCTTTCTACCTTTTCATTCCTTCCTTAATGCCATTTCTATCCTTGACTCCTTCTCTTTCTCTTCTTCTCTATCATTCTCTTATTATTTTTGTAGTGTCATAAAATTGTGACCCCTGCAATTTTAACCACATTTGAGGCCCTCACCTTGGCGACAACATATTTTTTCCCAAATTGAGATCCCTCTCTACATCTTGCCCCATGAACCCTTCTTGTTTGAGCCATGAGATAGTCTCAGGACCCTATCCATGCCCCAAGATAGGGTAGGATAGGGGTGTGGCGCCCCTGTCCCCACCTCTTAGGGTGGCCCTAAGATGGGTCTGGCCATTCCCTTTTGCATAATTGGCTCTTTGGGGTTTGCATTCTTATTTGTCAGCCTTCAATGGATGAAAATTAATCCTCTAGGCATGTATAAAAGGAGATTCAATTCCCTCACTCAAAAACAATAGGGGATATTGGAATACAATACAAGCATTCAAGTATAAGGTCTTCATTATTATAATCAAGCATTTAAGCATTCAAGCATTCAAGTCTTCTTAATTCATCTCTTGGAGAAACATTACAACATTCATTTGGAACAATATGTGTGTGTTAGGGTTTTGTCATGTTACATGTCATTTCATCCAACACTTGTGATTCCATTCAAGAAGCAAAGTGATCATCATCCACAAATTGCAGATCTACAAGGTATACATTTCCATTGTTTACATTCAAGAATTTGTAATTACTTTCTTTTAAGGTTGATTCCTCAACCATAGTTTGACTGAGGCAAACCCCTATCCACAACCCTTTTTCCCTTCTTTTATGTGTGTAGGTTGTAGGTGTGTGCCTATATTTTCAGATTTGGACTCCATTTACAGAGGCAGAAAAACCCTTTTCGTTTCACAGATTTTTTGGAGGACCGTGTGCTTTTTCAACAAAGTCCCGATGACTTTTCTCCAAATTTGCAGGGCATATCTGTATCAGTCTAATATCTCAGATATGAAGTTATAGCATGATCTAGAACCGGTAGCTCCTCATTTTACTCATTTTATCTCTCTTTCCAAAAAGTCAAATTTCTCATATACAAAACAAGGCAAATCACACTTCAACCCTTGCAATCCACTTGGAATTCACATCCTTGTTTCCCTTGGATTTGGATCTAGTGGATTCCAACCTCTCTTTTGAATGTAAAGTTCCTCCAAGCAAAAATCATCCTAGTGACTTCCTTTCTCTCTCCTAGATGGGGCATCACTAGGGTCCAATTTTCCACTTTACATTTTGGTGTGCTCGACGTCCTACACATTAATTTTGAATTCTCATTATTATATCTGATTAAGTGCAATTTGAATTTCAAAATTTCGTTTTCAAGTTTTATCTATTTGCAGATTTTAAAGGTTAATTGCATCGAAACCCTAATTTTTCATTTTGAGGAAATTAAGCTTGTGAGGTGTAAAATTTTAATTCCTTGTTTCAGATCTGATTTTTATTTCAAAATTGCAACTCAAATCTATCTTTATGCTTTGAAAATTTAGTGGTTAAAAAGCAAAACACTAATTTTTAAGATCCTTTTATTTGACTGCCAATTTGACTCATCTAGACATCTCCAAATTAGCCATTTTTTAGGATTTTGCAATAAAATCATAATATATATCATCCCTAAAAAATTCAAAAAAATTTGGTTGGATCGTGTGCACTTTCAACACGGTCTCTGACATTTTTCCCAAAATTTTGGGAGACGGAATTGACTGTATTTCTGCTTAAATCTAGAAAATTGGCATACTTTATTAATATTGACACCTCCTACGGTAGAACACAAATTCAAATTTCATCGAATTTAAATTTTAAATTAATTTTCATTCAAAGGTCCTAATTTTAGATCTTCTTTTCTATTAATTAAGATTTTAATTAAGAGACTTTTAATTGTAATTAATAAAATGGATTTCCTTGCTCTTTCGCATATGATTACATTGGTTTTCACATATATTTACTATAATCATGTGTTAGATAAGGGTTTCTTTAATTTCATGTTGCTTCTCTTTATGCATAGCACTTGGTCATATTGTGTTGTTAGGATTTCCAAATTATTCTATTTTCAATTAGATCTCAAAGCTTTCGTGTATCATTTATGTTGCACTGTGGTTATGTTGTTGGCAAAAATTCATTTCCTATCTTAATCACCTTAAAGCTTTTGAAGATCCTAAACATGAAGATCCTAACCCTTGTACCTCTCCTAGGGTATCTTGTGTGGATGCAATGAGACCTAATGCTCTCTTTAAACAAGTGCAAGCATTGGAAACTAAAAAGAACCCATCTTCTTCTACACATACCCTTGAGAAAAGGGGGAAAAATCAAAACATTAACATTCTTACATCTTTAGATCCTCCTTATTTTCCTAAGACTTATCTTCAACATCAAATTATATGTAAGGAGGATGATGTCATTCATTTTATTCATGACCTTTCCCCTCACATAGAAAGAACTAAAAATGAGCTTTTAGATGATGAAGATGTTCATTCCCAATCTTCCACAAAGGATAAGCTTGATAAAGGAAAAGAGATGGTAATTTCACATGATACTCCTCCATCTACAAATCCTTTTCTTCCCCCTTACACATCATATTTCAAACAAATTCATGATCTTGTTCCTCCATCTAGACAATTGCAACATTCTATAGTCATGACTTTCATATAATAACAAAACAAGGTTTTAGAGGACAAAGACTTGGTAAATTTGAACAAGGAATTCGTATCCCTATAAACCTTCCTACACAAACTACTACAAAAGGCCTAGGGAATGATTCTCCTCTTTCTATGGATTAATTCCTTAGACTCCAAAATTTTAGAAATTATCTTCAAAGACAAAAAATCAAAAGAGTCTACAAGAACGCTTCTTCTTCAAAACATCCTTTTGTTCATTTCATCAAACACATGACCATAATACTGATGATTGACCTTCTTTTCAAAAATCTATTCAAGATGACATAGACATTGGAAAAATTATAATTGTGGATAATAATCTTTCTTCTTATAACAATCCTTCTCCTTTATGTCAAGATGATATCTATCATCCTGAAAGACTAGCTGCAAGAATTTATTGGAAATTGAAATATGATAGGAACATTTCCTTTCCTCCTCAAAAGAAGAACAAGAATCTTAAGAAAGTGAAGGGTATTGAATATTGTATTTTTCATGATGTATATTTACATTCTCTAGGGAAATGTTCAGTATTTAAGAAATTTGTTCAAAAGCAATATGATCTTGCACAAAATTTCTCTTACAATAGATCTAGTTGTCTTCCTTGACATCAAAATAGTGCCTTAGCACTTCTTTTCTCTTCATGTTTCTCCTCACCCTTGTCACATAAATAGTCAACTTAGGTGGGGGATTTCTTATCATTTGTGGTAGTGTTGTTTCAACTTTATATACTTTGGGGCAGCAACATGAAATTCATTTTTCATTCTTTCTATATATTCATCTCTTCTTCGTGCATTATTCATTATTAGATCTATTTTCTTGCATAAGAATCATTCATATGTGAGCATATAATTGTTCTTGGGTTTTCCTATTTTCTTGAGAGAAGTGTCTTTAATGAGTAGTGCACTTCTTCTCTTTCCTTCATTCTCTTGAAAAACTTACCTCTTCTATGGTCTCGATTATTCACAAGTTTGATATGCCCCTCGGCATGGAATGATCTCCTTGAGAAGTATGTAGCCCTTCATTGAGAGGATTTATTCCACTAGGAAGGAATATCACTTCCCAATACTCACCATTAGAATATGTGTAATGTTTCTTCTTGTTCTACTCACTTTGGGGGCAAATATTTTCACTCCTTTCTCTTTCTTTTTATCTCATGTATCATTGTTTCCTTTAGGGGCAGCATTTTTCATATGTGATTATCATTTCTTTTCCAATGGTATGCTCTTATGATTAATCCTTCTCGGGGAGTATGTGATAATCTTTATCTCTTCCCTTAGAAGATTACAACTCCTTGAGATATGTATTTTACATACATGAATGTCTTTTCTTGCATGCAAGTACATTATGCATTTGATTATGTTTAATCTATCTCTAGAAGATTGTGTAAGTTCTTCTCATTGTCCCTACACTTGGGGGCCAATGATCCCTCTCTCTCTCTCTTTCTCTAGGGATCCACTTTGCCCTATTATGTGGGTGGTGTGAGTTTTATTACTTGATGGCATTCCTTGTGCGTAGTTGTTGGTTGTTGGCTCAAGGATTCTCTCTTATACAAGAGGTGTAAGTCCTTGACTACAACCTCTTTCACACTTGCTAATGAACTTCTATAATAAGATCATCCATCCTTCTTGGGAGATAAAAGTGTTTCATCCTTCATCAAGAATCCCATTCACTTAGCAATAGGAGGAAGGATTGAATTCTTTCTCTCTTCTTTTCTTTATTCTAGAAGATGTTATTGTAGCTAGGAAATCGGAAATCATCACAAGCAAATCAAAATACTAATCTAGCTCAATCACGAAAACTCATTGTAATGATCTATCCTAAACACATCCAATAGAGACATAAAGATAAAACATTCAAAAAGATTAAGCAAACCAGATGTTCCCTTCATGCAGCTCCATTGTTCTTCTTTCTTCTCCAAATAGTTTTGTTGTAGATCTCACCTTCAAGTGCATAAACCTAATTGAGAAAGCAAGATTGACATTGACACAAGAATACTAGAAGCGTGATTTGACAAAGTGATTAGAAATTCAATAGTCTGATTACCAATTAGCTTTGATTGATGAAGATCATCCAATTTATAGAAGAATTGGAGAGATGACAAGATTAGCATGATTCAATTCAAATGGAAATTGCAAATCAATTATGTCAATTATGACAAATTATGCACTTTCTATGCAAAATTTGTTGATTGATAATTTATGACAAATTATGACAACTTCTATGTCAAAATTGATTGATTGTCAATTATGACAAATTTATGACAAATTGACATGTCATTTCCATGAATTTAGGAAAGCAATAGGAGGAAATTGAAATTAGGAATTAGAAAATTAAGAAATTAGAGAATTAAGAATTAGGAATTAAGAAATTGATGAAAATTAGAAATTAGGTAAATTAATTAATAATTTATCATTTATTAATTAATTCACAAAGAGGAATAATTAGCCAATCAAATGAACATTTAATTGTAATGAGAAGACTTAGGATAAATAAACAATTTATTAATCCTAAAGGAAGAAATGACACACAAGGTTAAATGATTAAATCATAAAACCCTAAAAGATGAATTAGCAATGCGAGAATGACAATTAGGTCTTGATTGAAGATAATTGATATCGATCATGATTTTAAATTGATAAATGACCAATGTTGATAAATGATTTGATTGATAAATGCGCCAATTGATGAGGAACAATGACTAATTGATCCAAATTGACATAATTGAGACAAACAACGATTAATGACAAATCGATCGCAAAATGACAAAATTGACAAGATGACAAGGGTTGATGATAAATAGATTGCAAGACGACATGATTGAAAATGACCACGATCAATGACAAATCGATCGCAAAATGTCAAGATCGAACATGACAATGATCGATGACAAATCGATCGTTAAACGACAAGATTGAAAATGATAAGGATTGATGATAAATCGATCGCCAGATGACAAGATTGATAAGAGGACACGATCGATGACAAATCGATCGCAAGATTGACAGGAGGACAAAACCCTAATTAGGATTGACGATGTCCAAAATGATGACAAATGAGTACGCACATTGATGGGATAGGATAAAATTGACCAAAATCATGACTAGAGATTGTTGTCGACAAGACCAAATTCGAGAACGAGATGATTGAAGAATGTAGAAGAATGACTCAATGCTCGCAAATGATAAAAACCAAGTGCGTGACATAGGAGAAATGTTAATGCGACGCAAAAACCTAAAATGAGGCAATGCGCAAATGTTAAAGTATGACTCCGCAAGCGTTGACCATTTTTAGGTGTCTACATTTTGCCCCTCTTTGAGACAATGCGATTTTAAGCATTGTTTCAAAGAACAGTAATGAAAATGCCCTAGACAATAATAATGACATATGCATGCCCCCTCGAGGAATTGGCTAGAAACATGCAGAAAAGAGGCCAATTGATCGATAAAAATGATAGGATCGAACAGACTGACAATCGAAGATCGGATGCATGAAGGACAAGCAATTGAAGATGCAAAAGACCACGACCAACATAAGATGGAGAGGGTGCATGTCCATCTATACACTGACAAAGATCTATAAATGAGGCCAAGAGACGGAAAATTGCTCATTTGCACTAGACAAAGAGGAGGATTTGTTGCTCTGGACAAGAACACTTGCAGAGAGATGGCGAACATTCCGATGGTGGATCACCTCGGGGAATGTGTACGCACATTCAGACAACCAGACGATGCAGGAGCAGTGGTATGGATCTCAAATACCTATGTTTTCAATTTCATGAATTTTAATTGCTTGCGGGACATTGCGGGGCCCACAGGGGATGCCAAAAAGGACTCCTGCGCTTGTGTAGGGTGAATCCTACGCTTGTGTGGGGTCTTCTGTGCTTGTGTAGGGAGACACAGGTGCAGGTTACCTAACATAGGTGCAGGTTACCTTACACAAGCGCAATTGTGCAATGCAAACCCTAATTTTGGTCAAAATGACATGCAAATGATCCAGAAAGGGGGGATAAGGGTAAGATAGGTCAGATTAGATGAAAAACACCCTGATTAGACATGAAAATGAGGAAATGCAACCCATAGGAGCAAACCCTAAAACTGACAAAATGTTCCCCAATTTGTGATGCAGAGTCGACAGTATCCATTGATCACACGGGAGAACCGACCTGACTGCTTCATGCTACGACATAGACTCAGGAGCACAGAGAGAGATACCTTAGCAGGACTTGGGATATACTATGTCACATTCATGCCCGAGATTAGGGCAAACACAGGATTGCTTACCGCATTGGCAGAGCGATGGCATTCAGAGACTTCCTCATTCCATTTGGCGACTGGAGAGGCGATGATGACACTGGAGGATGTATGGCATATCCTCCGTATTCTGATTCATGGAGATGATAGAGTATGACCCAGTGACAGGGAGAGACGCATTGTGTAGATTGTTTGAGTGCGATGCAGATGATCTAGATATTGTCGAGAGGGAGATTGGCTAGGAGACTATGGCATCAGAGTATGATCGACGATATGTGGTGATAGCCATGGTGATAGCATGTCTACTAGCAGGAGACAGACGAGGACATGGATTTCCTATTGGATGGGGAAGAGTGCTAGAGCAGATGGCGATAGAGGGGACAGTCTATGCATGGGGACCATGTGTGCTGGCTATGCTGTATTTTCAGCTGCATCAAATAGCGTATCAGGGAGTGTAGACTTTGAGCTGTGGAGTCACATTGCTGCAGGTATGGGCATTTGAGCACATAGCCATATGTCGACCAATTACAAATAGATAGGTAGTACCACATCGACCATATGTGTACTGCTATGGGGGAACACTGAGACAGGGTCCTTTTGGATACATATTGTACTGGCGACATGAGCTAGACCGACTGAGAGAGTTTATATGGAGGCCATATCGTGATTGCCCGAGATGGTCAGATGACAGTGAGGAGTTACCATATTGTAGATAGGAGAGGTACTTGATTGGGTGACCAATGAATCACCAGAGAGAGTCAGACGACAGTTTGGAGAGAGGCAGGATGTACCTAGGAGGACTGCACACTTTGCCCGATCTCACAGAGAGACGAGTCAGTGGGGGAGTATGATTCAGCCACACACAGCATATGTGGACTTCTCACAGTTACAGCAAAGACAGTGGGATTGGAGAGCAGATGTGGTAGACGCCGAGATGACAAATGAGTATGATAGATGGTTTGCACGACAGTGGCCAGTGCCATTGATAGATCCGGATATTCTAGTACCGAGGCGACAGGAGGACTTCCCACTCACAGGAGAGGAGGAGGGAGATGATGAGGATGAGGAGGATGAGGACGGGGATGAGGATGATGGAGATGGGGATGAGGACAGAGATGAGGATGAGGAGCAGGAGGCATTACAGGACATACCCATAGAGCCAGAGACAGCTAGGACAGAGGAGATGGAGATATTCAGGGCTACCATAGCGAGTCAGTAGGATCACATTGCAACTTTAGAGGGAGAGATAGCCAGACTCACAGCGGCTCGAGACACAACAGTAGCGTAGGCACAGCGAGAAGGACAGAGAGTCACTGAGTATATTGGGTCGATCTGGGATGCCAGTGTATGGGAGCTAGGACAAATGTTGGTAGAGACCGGAGAGGAGATACGCCATTGGAGGGCACTATATGAGAGTGCAGTTCCACCAGAGCAGAGAGCACCTTCATATCGGGAACGATCGAGGACAGAGAGCAGGGTATGCTCTCGGAGGTCATTGAGCAGCATGGGGGTGAGTGGACCTATGAGACCACCACAGCCAAGACCAGGAGGGACATCATCCGCAAGACCTTGCAAGGATGAGGAGGACCGAGGGAGCACCTAGTGACAAAGGCACATGCTCCTTAGACAGACAGTAGACATTATGTAGTTTGACATTTTGTAGTCAGCCTGCGGGCCATACTTAGGAAAGACAGTCTGATTTTGTACTCCGATATTATTGTGACAGATGATATGATATGCATCGATATGATGAGATGCAAATGACTTATGTGATTTTCCATGTATGGATGGCTTATGTACTGTTTATGTACCATTGTGGAATATGTATGGATATGTTTTTTTTTTATGTGTTTTTGATGCATGTATAATATGAAATGGATAAAATGCTTGATATGGTGCTTAATGTAATGCAAATGTACTAACCAAATGGATGCAGGATGTAGCATATGTGTTTGGGGAAATCGGAGCACTAGACCGAACTAACTATCCAAACAGATGGAAGAAATGTTAGTAAGAAGAAATTAGACAGAGGACAGTTAGAGACGAAGAAAAACTTGCTTTTAGTAATGCACTTTGTAGGTGAGAACCTTTATTTTTATGTAGCAAAACAGATGCGTAGCATCATGGCATTGAAGGCCAGAGCTGAAATGCAACCCTTTTTGCAAAAGATAGACACATCACAGAGAAACAACAATCACAACAAAAAGAAAAGGGACCATGAGCCATCCCAGTCACTCTAAATCACTCAGTGACATCATCGAGCAACATAGGAACATGATCGAAGATAAATCAATAAATGATAAGATGCACAAATTCCAACAAATCAAACAAACATCTTGATCTTCATTGTCAAAAGTTGAAAGTGTGGATAGGACGATCATTCTATCTGATTTCAGGGAATGCGATACCCCGTCTAAGATAGGACACAGTCTGGTTTCGAGTATACCACACCCTTTATAAGACCCATGATAGTGTGCCAAGGACGAATGATTTTGATGGTAACGTTCGATTGATAAGACAATTTTGATCAGTTTGAATGTCTGGTTTGATGGAAAAAGTTCATCTGTTCATGCATGATTTCATTAAAGCACAATGTGTGATTGCGTGTCGTTGGAGGGATGCTCAGTGATGTGTCTTATTCACAAAAAGAGATCCTTTATTGACAAAATGCGTGTTTTTGGATTTTAATGTTTTGAAAAAAAATTTGTTCATTTTTTCAGGACATTTTATGATTTTTAGGGATTTTCTCAGGACATTTTTCAATTTTTATGATCTTTTTTCAGGACATTTTTAAATGTTTTTTTTTTTGAAGATTTTTTTTTCAGGACATTATTCAATTTTTAGATATTTTTTCAGGACATTATTAAATGTTTTTGAGATTTTTTCAGGACATTTTTAAATTTTTAAGGATTTTTTCAAGACATTTTTAAATGTTTATGATCTTTTTTTAGGACATTTTTAAATGTTTTTTTCCAGGACATTATTCAATTTTTATGATTTTGCCCCCAGTGTCTAGCAAGGCAAGGAATATGATAGGTGAATAAATAGGCTTTCTGAAATCATGGTGGATAGAGGGAAGACAAAGGCCTTTGATTATGGAGACAATACGAATTCAATTTTTAAGGTCTATTGCATGATGGGACAAGAGACTGGATATGACAATGTAAAGTAGTGACATGGCATGAGGGACATGTCAAGAGGTTTTTGAAACCATGTTTAAATTTTGGGTCCTTATGTCAAATCAAGATCAAGGAATGAAAAAGAGTGTATGGATAGTGATAAGATATGGATAGGATAAGAAAGACCAAGAATGGAAAAGGGACATGGACTGAAGGTCGGGATAGGATACGGGATAATGGCAGAAAGTTGCAATAAGATAGGGAATATGGATGAAAAGTTGTAATAAGCAAATGGATAAAGACCAAAAGCTATGATGGACTAAAAGTTGCAAACAAGATGCATGATGCTCATGATGATCCTCAACCTTTTCAAGATCGAAGGTGGAAAGAGGAAATGGAGAGGAGGGACAATAGGATATGAAGGGTAATGACATGGTATGATAGGATAATGGAACAATGAAGGACAAAAGGATATGATAGGATAAAACCTGCCCCCAAGTGTGGTGTGCAAGAAGTTCATAAATTACGCATGATGCCTGTTTGCCAGGTTTTCATCACGGTACTTTCCCAAGGCGCCTATTTGCCAGGTTTTCACCAGTGGACGAATTATTTTTGCTTTACTTTTTTCTTTTTCTTTTTTTTTTTCACTTTTTTTGATGGAAGAAGGACTCAAGCATCTTTTTGTTTGGATAGTAGCCTTGAAATAAATGGACCATGACCTTTAAAAGTATGCTCAAAGACGTTGGTAGGATAAGGACATGGAAAAAGAGATGAAACTAAGGCTAGGATTTATGCAAAGGATTGGACCAAAGGGATGGAAGGATAGAAAATATGCATTGGATAATGGATAGGGTATTGGAAGAATTGGGCTTGAGTGGACAAAAATGTTGGGAAGATCAACATTGTCACACACCTTGAGGGGTGATGGACTGATGGAGGAAAGATGTATTTTGGATATTGAGATTTTGACGAAGGAAAGGCTATGGATTTTGGGACATAAGGGCCCAAAATGGATGAAGAAGGTGATGGAGGGACAAATTTGAGAGGTTTGGATGGAGGAATAGCAATTTTGGATGCCAAGTTGGATGTTTCTTTAGGCTTTTGTGCCTCAAGGAGCCGCTTAGGGATCCACATGGTTTTTGATTTTTCATGCTTTTGTGGTTCCTTGGAGTGCATTGCTTGCACAAGGGATTTAGGAACCCATATATATTTTGACTTTTCTTTATTTTTCTCAGTGGGCCTTTGTGGCCTTTTGGATTGTTCCTTTTCTTTATAGATCATATTTTGCTTTCTTTTGACATGTCGATTATATTGGACATGTTGATCCTTGAATACATGTGGATTGCTAGACTTATGACTTTTATACTTGGCATCCAAATTGCTTGGAGGGGGAAAGGAATGCATGGATGGATATGAATGAAATGGACTTCTTTTGGATGGATGAAATTTACTCAAGGATGTGTGTCTTTGCTAACCTTGCATAGAGGACAAAGGGATACAAGGACCTAAGATGGATGGAAGGTATGATGGGGAAGGGATATGTTTTGATTTTGATGGAGGAATACCAACGTCTTGAGAGTGAGTTTTGTAGACATGACCCTTAAGATCTTCTTTGACATAAAAGGATTCTTGCTTATGGAGATCTACTCCTTTGCCTTTATGAATATCTTGACTTGTAGGATACTCTTTTCTTTGGGAAGAAGACGCGAGTCCATTATGAGGTGGATATGATATGAGAGAAATAATGAGATCTTGAAGTGGATTGGATTGCACCAAAGTGGAAGAACCCATTATGCATGTCGAGGGTTCATGAACATCTTGCACTGACATGTTAGAATCATGAGTGGGATTAGGATCATGAGGGGGACTAGGATTGTGTAGTGGACATGGTTCAATGGCAAGCTCTTCAAGAGATGGAATGGGAAAAATAATGGGATCATCAAAAGAAATGCGATCTTGGAGTGTATATGGAGCATTAAGACAAGGAGATGGAGGAACAAAAGGATCTTGTGGAGGATTTAAAGGAATAATTTGATCTTGACAAGGAGGAAGATCATTGGAATCCTCTTTAAAGGTGCTTTGCTCTTGACTTTTAATGGGATCATCGGAAAGGATGGAAGGGATATCTTGATCTTTCTTAGGAAGTGGAATGCCAATGGGATTTGAAAGGACATTTTGTTCATGAAATGGAAGGGGGTCATTTGGGATTGGATGGATTGGGATATCTTGATCTTGCTTGGGGAATGGAGTGTCAATAGGACTTTGGATAGGATGGACAAGAATAGGGGAATCATCATGAGTGTCTAGGAACATGGAGTCTTGATCAACAATTGGATGGGATGATAAGGTTTCAAGATCTTGATCTTGATCTATTTCAAGACACATTTCTTCACGCTCTAAATTAGCCTCTTGACATGGGGTTGGACTTTGGATATGCATGGGGGATTTTGACAAGGGATCAATGGTTTGGCATGAAGGAAATGCACTTTGAACATTTGTGATGGATTCTGGTAAGGAATCAATGCTTGAACATGAGGAAGAGGGACTTTGAATGGGGTCCTCTAAAACAGGTAATGACAATAAAGTGCATGGTGGCATTGGGTCTTGCATTTCTGAAACATGACAAGGATGTGCATCATGAATTGGATTATCTTGGCAATCACCTATGGATAGCCCTTGGATAATTGCATCCTTGGGTGTATTGTTTGATGAGGAGAATATGGAAGGTTCTTGTGAAACTTCTAGAGGTGTAGGGATAGATGCCACTGGAGAGTCAATTTGTTTGCAGGGAGATGAGGCATTGCTAGACATAATTGTATAATTTTGATCTTCCTCAAAGAACTCACTTGGTAGGTTCCTTAAGAGCCTTGAAATAAAGCCACCTTTCTTTTGATGTTTTGACATGGTTGTATCTGGAATTTGAATGTGTTTTTGGTTTGATGTCATGTTTTGATATTGGACTTGGTTCAATTGTTCTGACATGTTTGAAACTTGGCTTGGTGTGTGCTACAACCTTTGTTTTTGAATGTTTGGTTGTGGTTGTTGACATTGATATGTTGATTGAACTTGTTGATATTCCACCATTGGTTGAACTATTTGTTGACATTGTATAGTTGGTTGGACATATTGTTGAAATTGGACCATTGGTTGTGTTGTTGTATATGTTGAACAATTGGTTGTATTGGTTGAAAATGTTGGAGTTGTTGAACAATTGGTTGTGATGGTTGAAAATTTAATTGATAGTAAACACCTTCTTGTTCTTGTTGTGGAGGCACATAATGTTGAAATTGATGTTGTCTCTTTTCTTGAAATTGTTTCATAATCTCTATTTGGGAGAGGAGAGCTGGTATGTTTGATCGTTCAAGAAGAGATCTTACATCAATTGGCTCAATCTTTGGATTTTGACCTGGAAATTTTTGAAACATTTTGGACATTTGTGATCTATTCTTCTCAATGTTTTTCACTCTTTGTTCCAAAATATCATTTTCTTGAGATAGTTTTTCCTCTAGTTTTTGTATTTGGAGACTTGTTTCATCATAAAGAGTTTGATCAATATTGCCTTGTTGTTGGGTTGGATATAATTGTGATTGCATTGTCAGTTGATACTGTAGCGTAGAAATTAGGAATCATCACAAGCAAGTAAGTAGATCAAAACACAAGACATGATAACTTAATCAAAAGAACATTCATTGCAAATGAACCTAATTCTAAGTACATTCAATAGAGGTATGAAAACAAAGCATTTAAAAGAAAATATCATGCAAACCATATGCTTCTTCCATGCGGCTCCATTGTTGTTCTTTCCTCTTCAATGGGTTTGTGGATCTCACCTACAAGTGCTCACACAATTGAAAGCAAGATTGATGAAAAGCTCAAGAGTACTAGAAGCGTAAGTTCGGTAGTTTGATAGAAATTTGGATCTAGGATTCGGGATTAGCTTTGATTGAAAATCATCCAATTTATAGAAGAATTGGATAAATGACAAGATTAGCATGATGCAATTCAAATGGAAATTGCAAATCAATATGACAAATTATGACAAATTATGCACTTTCCATGCACAATTTGATTGATTGATAATTGATGACAAATTATGACACATTCTATGTCAAAATTGATTGATTATCAATTATGACAATTTCATGACAAATTGACATGCCATTCCCATGGAATTAGGAGATGAAATAGGAGGGAAAAGAAATTAGAAATTAAGAAAATTAGAAAATTGAAATTGATGACAATTAGGAATTAGAAATTGATGGAAAAATAGGAAATTAGGAACTAGAAGAAATTAGGTAAATTAATTAACAATTTGTCATTTACTAATTAATTTACAAGAGGAAGAATAATTAGCCAATTAAATAAAGATTTAACTGTAACTTAGGATTAATAAATAATTTAGTAACCCTAGAAGAAGAAATGACAAATTAGGTTAAATGAATAAATCATAAAACCTTAGAAGACGAATTAGAAATGCGAAAATGACAATTAGGTCTTGATTGAAGATAATTAATGTCATGATTTTGAATTGATAAATGACCAATGCGACAAAATGATTTGATTAAGAAAATGTGCCAATTGACGAGGAACAATGACAAATTGATCCAAATTGACATAATTGAGACAGACAACGATCGATGACAAATCGGTCGCAAAATGACAAAATTGACAAGAGGGCAACGATCGATAATAGAATATATTGCAAAATGACAGAATTGAAGATGACCACGATCGATGATAAATCGATCGCAAATGACAAGATCGAACATGACAACGATCGATGACAAATCGATCGTAAAACGACAAGATTGATAAGCCGATCACCAGATGATAAGATTGAAAAGAGGACAAAACCCTAATTAGGATTGACGATGTCCAAAATGATAAGATTGATAAGAGAGCAATGATTGATGACAAATCGATCGCAAGATTGATAGGAGGACAAAACCCTAATTAGGATTGACAATGTCCAAAATGATGACAAATTAGCACGCACATTGATGCAACAAGATAAGCTCGATCAAAATCATGATTGGATAATGTTGTCGACAAGACCAAATTTGAGGACGAGATGATTGAAGAATGTAGAAGAATGACTCGATGTTCGCAAATGATAAAGACCAAGTGCGAATCATAGGAGAAATGTTAATGCGACACAAAAACCTAAAATGAGGCAATGCGCAAATGTTAAAGTATGACCTCGCAAGCATTGACCATTTTTAGGTGTCTACAGATATGTCAAACTTTGTTGCATCATTGGTGCTTGGAACCTTGTTTCAATAGACATGTCACTATGAAAATGCAATATTTTTGGAATTTTTCAAGGATAATGTATGATATGCAACTAAATGCAAACTAAATAGATGAAAATGCAATCTATGGCAAGAGTGCAACCTATGTTTTTGGTTGTTTTTCAAGATTTTGACAAACTTTTTGGAATGGAAATCTAAGAAAGAGACCCTTAGGAAATTGAAATGATGTCTAGACCTCAAAGGACAAAAGGACCAAGTGACAAAAGGACAAATGACAAAGTCTCCCCTATATGCTTGGATACTAAGCTAGGTTTGACAAAATGATATTGATGACAAAAAGAGAAAAGGTTTGATAAGGTCTAAACTTCCTAACAATGACTTAGCGTTTATCAAAGATTTGGATTACTCAAGTATGACAAAACTTGGTTTTGACCCTATATGCAAAGAGACAATTACTATGCAACTGACCCTAACATGATATGATAATGACCTAAACTTAATGAAGAGACCTAGGGTATGCAAATATGAATGTATGACAATGGTATTACTCTAATGCAAGAGGACATATGCAAATGGATGACCCTTATTGACATGCAAAGGAGTATGACTTAAGATGAAACTTAACCTTGGTACTTGACAATGACTTGCAAAATGCAAACCTAGGATGATCCTAAATCTAAGTGACACGAGTGTTGATACAAGATTTTGAAAAATGTTTGACAACCATGTTTGAAGATGTTTTTGAATTTTGTTGGATGAAATGTTCTTATGTTTACCCTTGTTTTGAATCAATTTGTCTTGTTCTTGAAATGAGATGCAATTCAATTTTTGACAAGCAAAGAAGACAAGATATTTCAACTTAGACTCAAGACAATCATGCTCACTCACACCTTTCTTATGGTAGGCAAGGACATTAGGTACTTGAGAGGTAGACTCATTACGATATTCAAGGAGAATACATAGATGCTTGACCCCATGGGATCCCCTCCATGGAACTCACTTCTCAGGGCAGCCAAGCATCAGTCCCCATGGAAATCTCCCCATGGCGAACTTAGTATCTCTTCCAAGTATCCAAAATTGTCCTTCTCAAGCAACTAGAAGGGTTTTTGGCCTCTAAAAACAAGGTGTTTAGTAAGGATTTATGTTAAGTGTTACTCCTTGATGTCACGCAAGTGTGATTGAGACATTAAGCCCACCAAGATACCAAACAAATGTAGTCACGCAAGCACGATTTAGACCCATGAGGCCCTACTTAGATGTTGACATGAGAAAGAGTTCAAGGGTCATCACTTTCCAAGTAACTGCAATTCCCACGTAACCCTTCCTTCAAAGCTTTCGTCCATTAGGTATTTTTTTATAGTGAGTTAGAATGCCAAGGTATTCTAGCCGTACTCACTTTGGGTCGTTCCCTTCTCATGATTATCACTTGCTTGCAAAAGCAAATGGTCGGGAAGGCAGGCCCTCTAAAGGTGACAAACAATCAAAACAATGAGCATGGTATTGAAGATCTGGATTTCTGATCACCCTAAAAAGGATGAGAGCATACTCTCCTACTCCAATGTCACACTCAATAATCAAAGAAAATATTCATTCCAACCTATTAAAAATCACTAGGTGCCTAAAACATTAATTGCAAACACCAAGTTTAGTTGTTTTTCCAAGGCAACCTGCAAAACCCAAGTTAGAAGTTTAAGATGCTTATTCTTTGACTATCGATTCTACATAACACATGTTAGTAGTTTGATTTGTTGTCTTTGCCAAGATGCTGCACAGATAATTAGTACCAAAAACCAAAACACAGAAAATAGAATGCAAAATCAAGACAATTTTCAAGTAAAACACTGCATTTTTACCTCTGTTCTGGACTTTACACAGGCGCAGAACTCAGGACACAGGTGCAGAATGCATGACACAGGCATAGAATGTCTTCAACATAGGCGCAAAATGCTCAACATAGGTGCAGGTTGCTTCACACAGGCATAGAAGTCTCCAGAAAACCCTGCACGACCCTATTTTTGGGTTTTTGGCCTGCAAATCAACTTGAAAGCACTCAAAAACACCGTAAAGGGGTTAGATGGTTAGTGTTCACATCAGGTTCACCAATTAATGTACATTAGGAAATCAGAAATCATCACAAGCAAATCAAAATACTAATCTAGCTCAATCATGAAAACTCATTGTAATGATCTATCCTAAACACATCCAATAGAGACATAAAGATAAAACATTCAAAAAGATTATGCAAACCAGATGTTCCCTTCATGTGGCTCCATTGTTCTTCTTTCTTCTCCAAATAGGTTTGTTGTAGATCTCACCTTCAAGTGCATAAACCTAATTGAGAAAGCAAGATTGACATTGACACAAGAATACTAGAAGCATGATTTGACAAAGTGATTAGAAATTCAATAGTCTGATTACCAATTAGCTTTGATTGATGAAGATCATCCAATTTATAGAAGAATTGGAGAGATGACAAGATTAGCATGATTCAATTCAAATGGAAATTGCAAATCAATTATGTCAATTATGACAAATTATGCACTTTCTATGCAAAATTTGTTGATTGATAATTTATGACAAATTATGACAACTTCTATGTCAAAATTGATTGATTGTCAATTATGACAAATTTATGACAAATTGACATGTCATTTCCATGAATTTAGGAAATAAATAGGAGGAAATTGAAATTAGGAACTAGAAAATTAAGAAATTAGAGAATTAAGAATTAGGAATTAAGAAATTGATGAAAATTAGAAATTAGGTAAATTAATTAATAATTTATCATTTATTAATTAATTCACAAAGAGGAATAATTAGCCAATCAAATGAACATTTAATTGTAATGAGAAGACTTAGGATAAATAAACAATTTATTAATCCTAAAGGAAGAAATGACACACAAGGTTAAATGATTAAATCATAAAACCCTAAAAGATGAATTAGCAATGCGAGAATGACAATTAGGTCTTGATTGAAGATAATTGATATCGATCATGATTTTAAATTGATAAATGACCAATGTTGATAAATGATTTGATTGATAAATGTGCCAATTGATGAGGAACAATGACTAATTGATCCAAATTGGCATAATTGAGACAAACAACGATCAATGACAAATCGATCGTAAAATGACAAGATTGACAAGATGACAAGGGTTGATGATAAATAGATTGCAAGACGACATGATTGAAAATGACCATGATCAATGGCAAATCGATCGCAAAATGTCAAGATCGAACATGACAATGACCGATGACAAATCGATCGTTAAACGACAAGATTGAAAATGATAAGGATTGATGATAAATCGATCGCCAGATGACAAGATTGATAAGAGGACAACGATCGATGACAAATCGATCACAAGATTGACAGGAGGAAAAAACCCTAATTAGGATTGACGATGTCCAAAATGATGACAAATGAGTACGCACATTGATGCGACAGGATAAAATTGACCAAAATCATGACTAGAGATTGTTGTCGACAAGACCAAATTTGAGAGCGAGACGATTGAAGAATGTAGAAGAATGACTCGATGCTCGCAAATGATAAAAACCAAGTGCGTGACATAGGAGAAATGTTAATGCGACGCAAAAACCTAAAATGAGGCAATGTGCAAATGTTAAAGTATGACTCCGCAAGCGTTGACCATTTTTAGGTGTCTACAGTTATGTTTGTCTAAGACAAATCCTCTTGAAGAGTAGATGTATTTTGAACAAATGTCTCTTCTCCTCCAAGGATCTCCTTTACACTTACAACAAGATATCACTTTTCAACTATATTATCCTGTCTTGAAGATTATTCCCTCTCTTGCTTGTATTTATGACGTTGTTTCATAGTGGATATCTTCTTTGTGATGAAGGTAGGTATCCTTGTTATAATTTCCTTAAGATATCAACATCAACTTATGTTGACATATTAAGGGGAGGGCACCCACACTGCTCCTTTATACTATATTTCTCTTGTACATTGTATAGTGGGATATTCTTGGAACCAGAGGACAACCTCTTAGAGCAATATCTCATCACTTTTCTTGTATAGTGGGTCATTCTCGGAACCATAGAACAACCTCTTAGAGAGAGATGTTGCCACTTCCTGTCCCTTGTACAATGGGTCATTCTTGGAACTAGAGCATAGACTCTTAGAGCTAGATGACACTTCTTTTCTCTTGTACAATGGGTTATTCTCAAAACCAGAGCATAGACTCTTAGAGTGAGATGATGTTGCTTTTCTCTTATGCAGGGTGATTATTCTTGAAACCAGAGCACAGACCCTTAGAGTGAGATGTCATGCCTTTCTTCACATTTGTACTATACATACAGGTTGTAGCGTACTCAGGCATAGACTCCTATGAGGCACTTTGAACCTCACTTGCACACACATGCTTGAGGTTGGGTGGAAATAACTGTGTTCTCACTCTCCTCCCTTACATGGATCACCCAGACAAACTCTGGGGGCTATATTTTCATCTCCTTCTCTCTATTAATCACCTAATTTCAGGGGTGAGATGTCCATGGTCTCTTTCTTGTTTGCCTTTCTTCTCTTAGATCACCAAAGTGTGTATTCATGTTCTCTCTCTTCTTCCTCTCATGAACCCATAGTTTTCCTATTGATGGTTCATGGATTATGTCAGCTTTTCTCTTTTATGTGATCACTTCTGTTTATGTAGTGGCATTTGCCTTTGTGTTTCAATTAGTTGTTGAGGCATTTGAGTGTTGAGGTCTCTTCGAATAGTTGGTTTGTAGTCTTGTGTCATGTGTCTTTTGTTCCTCGTCTTGTTTTGTTGTCTTGTTCTTTTGTTTTGTGTGCTCTTGCATATGTTTGAGTGAGTTAAGATCCTAAGATTGGGGGCTTGGTTCCTCGATATTAGTGATGTCTTATACTCCTTGTGATCTTGCTCTGTATCTCTCATCTTCATCTCTCTTTCTTCTACTTTACCGACATTATTGGTGTAGGCCATACTCCCACTAAAGTGGGGGCTAAATGTAGTGTCATAAAATTGTGACCCCTACAATTTTAACTGCATTTGAGGCCCTCACCTTGGTGACAACATCTTCTTTCCCAAACTAAGATTCATCTCTGCATCTTTCCCCATGAACCCTTCCTGTTTGAGCCATGAGATAGTCTCAGGATCCTATCTAGGCCCCAAGATAGGGTAGGATAGGGGCATGGCACCCTTGTCCCCACCTCTTAGGGTGCCCCTAAGATGGGTCTGGCCAATCCCTTTTACATAATTGGCTCTTTGGGGTTTGCATTCTTATTTGTCAGCCTTTGGTGGATGAAAATTAATCTAGGCATCTATAAAAGGAGATTCAATTCCCTCATTCAAAAACAATAGGGGATATTAGAATACAATACAGGCATTCATGTAGAAGGTCTTCATTATTATCATCAAGCATTCAATCATTCAAGTCTTCTGAGTTCATCCCTTGGAGAAGCATTACAACATTCATTTACAAGAATATGTGTGTGTTAGGGTTTTTTCATGTTACATGTCAGTTCATGCAGCACTTGTGATTCCATTCAAGAAGCAAAGCGACCATCGTCCACAAATTGTAGATCTACAAGGTATACATTTCCATTGTTTACATTCAAGAATTTGCAATTAATTTCTTTCAAGGTTGATTCCTCAACTGAGGTTTGACTGAGGCAAGCCCCTATCCACAACTCTTCTTCCCTTATTTTATGTGTGTAGGTTGTAAGTGCATGGCTATATTTTGAAATTTGGACTCCATTTACAAAGGCGGAAAAACCCTTCATTTTGTGGATTTTTTGGAGGACTGTGTGCACTTTCAACATGGTCCCGATGAATTTTCTTTGAATTTACAGGGCAAATTTGTATTAGTCTAAATAACTTAGATCGGAAGTTACAACACAATCCAAAACTGGTAGCTCCTCATTTCATTCATTTTATCTCTCTTTCGTACATAGTCAACAAGTCAACTTTCTTATTTACAAAAGAGGGAAAATCACACTTCAACCCTTGCAATCCACTTAGAATTCACATCCTTGTTTCCCTTGGATTTAGATCTAGTGGATTCAATCCCCTCTTTTGAATGTAAATTTCCTCCAAGAGAAAACCATCCTAGTGACTTCCTTTCTTTCTCCTAGGTGGGGAGTCACTAGGGTCCAATTTTCCACTTTACAATTTATTTCCCCTTCCTCTCCATTATGTTGGTTACAACCTATCCCTTCTATCCTCTCTCTCCCCATATCTAGGTCTCTCCCCCCCTCCCTATTCAACTCAATACCTCTTTCTCTCTATATTATTACCCACTTATCTCTCCTCCTCTAGGTTTCTCACCTATCTAATTATCCACCCTCTCCCCCTATCTCCACCTTTCTCTCCCTTCACCCTTACCCCTATCCATTTATGAACTCTCTCCCTCTTTTCTCTCTCTCCAAACCTATTTATCTCCTTGTTCCCTAGGTATTTGACTCCCTCCATGTCTACCTCTCCATCCATCCCCTCTTAGTCATATCTTTGCTCTTTTATCTATTCCCTCTCTCCATTGTCTAGGTCATCACCTCTCCCTCCTTTTTTCTCTCTCCCTCCCTCTCTCAAATTTCTAGGTTTCTCCCTCATTTATTCTCCACCTCTATGCCTCTTTATCCATGTCTCAGTAGGCACCTATCTCTATTCCCTCTATCTATCTCTCCCCTCTCTCTCCCATATAGGTATTTAACCTCTCTCTCACCCTCTAGATTTCTCATCTCTCTATCTATCCCCTCTCTAGTTCTCTTCCTTAGTCTCCACCTATCTCTCTCTCCATCACATCTTACCCATCTTCCTTTATGAACTCTCTCCTTCGCTTATCTCTCTTATCACCTCTTTATCTCCCATAAACTCTAGACCTATTACTCTCCCTCTCTTCTCTCTCCCCTCTCTAGGTCTCTCCTATACTCTCTCCCTGTCTCTCTCTCACCTTCCCTCCTTATCTCCATATCTATCCTTCCCTCCCTTCATCTCTCTTCTCCTCCAATTATTTCTCTCCACTCTATCTTTGTTCTCTTGATCACAACCTACCCCTCCCAACCTCTCTCCATACATATTTTTCTCATTCCCTCCATATTTACCTCTCTACCACTCTCTCTTTGTCTAATTACCCACATCTCTCTCCTCCTCTATCTTTCCACCCTTGGTCTCTCACCTCTCTCTTCCTAGACTATAGATCACTCACCTCTATATTTCTCTCTCCTCTTTCATCTCCACCTCCTTACCACTCTTTCTCTCTTTGTGAACTTCTCTATCTTATTTTCTTCTCTCTCTTACTCGCCTATCTACCTCTTCCCTCTCTCTATCTCAATCACTCCATTCCCACCTCTCCCTCTCCTCTTAGCTCTCTCTTTCTCTTTATTCTTCCCTCTCCCCTCTTCTCTCTCTCTCTCTCTCCTCTCTAGCTCATCATCTTTCCCTCCCCTTAGGACCCCATATGACCCCTAACTACACCATATGACCCCTTAGGACACCATATAACCCCTTAGAACACCACATGACTCCATTTAACATCCTAGTATGTATGATATGACCCCTTAGGACACCATATGACCCATTTTAACATCCTCATACATGACATGACCCCTTCAGACAATATGATGTCTTAAGGGGTCATATGGTGTTCTTGTTGGTATTTGGCATAACTGATGCAAATGGAGGTGATGCAGTTGAATACTGATGACTGTACCGGTAAAGGATAGAAGTCTATTTGTGATGAAGAGATTGAGATTATATGAATAGATCACATGATCAGTTATTTGTGTTGTCATTGATGGAAACTAATGACAACTGATGTTCCTGATGTTTTTATTTTGGCATCTAAGTGATTTGGTTTATCGAAAGACAGGGTTTACCGACAGAGAGCTAAAGTCTATGAAATAGGACTTTAACCAGTAAAGCTGAGTTGTTTTGATTGTATCCAATGATTGGTGATGATTGGTGATTTGTGGTTTGGATGGTGAAATTGTATCATGGAAATGTGTATCTGATCGGAATCGGAACTTGTGAAGATTACGAGAAGGTGTGTTTCAAATTTCTGATGAATTTTTGCTAAGGTTTTAGTAGGGTTTAAGACCAGTGAAGAAATCATCAAACTAGTAATGATTTCTATTATGATGGTGATTGATGATAGGTCTACATAAAGTTGGTAATAGGACACAACCCATGTGAAAGATTTAACTATTGTTTTGGCGTGATTCAAGGAAGAATTTATTGGGAATCAACAAAATGCTTAGTAGAGTGTTTTGAGGGTTTGACTTTGGTACATATCGGATTTTTGTGATGGGTTACGATCAACCAAAGGTTTATATTGCATTGTAATTTGTTGTGATGATTTTTATAACAATCTTTGATGATCTCTTATGATTTGAATTGTAAATTCATGATGTAATTAGAGGTTTGTGGCCGACCTAGTTGAGATGGCTATTTAGGATGACATAGTTGATGTTTATTGTGTCAGTTGTCTTAGAGAATGTGTTAAGCCATCAAAGTGAAGTGTGAGATCTGCCTGAGAGTTGCAGAGTGTTGTGTATAACTGGATCTGATCAAGCAAGCAAATAAGTGCAAGTAAACAGATCATTTTCTTACTCTTGTTCCCTAACAGTTGCAGTAGGTTAAATCCCTTAACCGGGTAGGTTCTAACAGGCCTTAAAAATTTAAGTTCCCTAACAGGGAAGCTCTCAAAAGAGTGTTAAATCCTCTCAAAAGGTTGATCCTAACAGACTGTCAAGCTCCTAACAGGTTCTTCTCCTAACAACGCGTATTGTAAGATCCTAACAGGGCGTACTTCAAAAGTACAAATATTTGTGGGTGCCAACTGTTAGACAGATCTGATAACTAGAGGACAATTGAGAGGGGGGGTGAATTAGTTGTCACTGGATTAAAGAACTTTAAACATTTAAATTCTTATTAATGGAACACATAAACTTAATACCGAAATACATAAACCAAATACCAAAATAACTGATAAAGAATTTAAACATAAACATAAATCACAAAATAGTTGCCATCCATCCATAACACATGACACCAAGATTTGTACGTGGAAAACCCGGTAAAGGGAAAAACCATGGTGGGAAGCCTACCCACAGTCAGATAATACTTATGTAGAAAGTATGTGATTACAATATGAGGGGTCTGCACATGCACAAAGGCCAATAGCCCAGAGCACACTACTCATCACAAAAAGGAGCCTCACTAACTACATAAACATCAGACTACAATCTGGAAAGAAGAGTGAACTGCAAGTATAACTTCTCCTATGCTTGAGTACAGTTCCGGTTAAGCTCAATACCAGAGGTCTTAAACCTCTCTTACAAACCCAATTCGATATCCTATGATCGACCAAACCTTTTGCATATTATTACAACATTATTCGCACATAGATGATTCCATAACCTTGACTTATCAACCCATATACCCATGATCTACAAAGAGATCTTACATCATATTTATACCAACTTGGGACCTAAACAATTAGGTCAGCCACCAAAAAGATAATACAATAAATTCATAACATAAACCCATAAACCAATGATCAACCAAGTCATCTTAGGACAAAAATAATATAAGCCAATCATTAAATCCCACTGATAACACATCAGGAACATCCTCCAACATGTTACAGAAACCAGTTTGTTGATGACTGTTTTTGACACCGCTACCAACAATTAGGTAGCCAGTGTGAACACTCACCACCTCTCCTAAAATTAATGAGTTCAGAAAACTCACTACTCCAAGGTCTCTATAGTTGGGTCTCGACGGTGATGGGTAGCCCAATGGTTGATGTGGTTATACCTGTAAAGGAGCCTGTTGGTTAGAACTAAATCTCACTAGTTATGGATAATTGCACTTCCTTTCTTTTGTATTTTTATGGTTTAAGATTCTCTGGGAAATAAAATGTGAAGCGTAAAGGAAAACAAGAAAATAACAATAAAGACCAATATAATGACAACTAAGCATTCAACAACAGACCTCCATAAAACCTGCAAAATCATCAATTTCATAAATTTATGGAAATAAAATCATCAACAATATGGCCTATCACAATAATTCTCATACACCACTCACATGTGCAATATGATTCATAAAGTGATAGACAAAAAGATTAAACCTCGTTTCTAACTCCAAATAATAGACGTTACCAAATTACACAGAACAATTTGGTAGAATATAAATGTAGATCAAGCAATCTACAAGCTACTTCTCATATTAATCTCAATGAATGTATAACAAAAATAACTCAACTTCTTAACAATCTACGAAATATTCTAAAATCTCTAAGTAGGCCACAAATAATCAATTTGGGACCCTTACAAATGAATCCAACTTCTCAATTTATAGAAGTTCTTTACCCTACTATCTAGGAAATAACCCTACCCTAAATTAAGAACTGAAACTAGGAGTCACAATTAACTTGCAAGTTTCTGCCTTGACACTCCACTTAACAACTACAAAATGGGGCCTGCATGAGCATTAGGAAAACCCTGCTAGGTGAGCCACATTTTTGTAATTATGTAGAATTTCTCTCAAAATTGGAACTCAAGTAGTAGCCATAGTTAAAAATACAAGATTTAAGGATATAAAAAAAAGCTTTGCCATCTTTAGAAATTGTGTGCTTATCCTTTATTTCTTGTTTAAAGCTCTATAATTATCAACTATACATGCAACTTCTTGAACCAGAGGATCTTCTACATGCTTAACCCTAAATTTATACTTCTTCAAAACTTCAACTGCATGTGTTCTCCTCTCCTCTAACTCCTTCACTATGTGTGCCACCTCTTGAGATTGAGTAATCAGATTCGTGTACCTGTCCACAAGGGTGACATCAAACTGGGTCGCGGGTCCTAGGTGTTTTGCCTCATATGCATCCCACTGATTCAAAACTTGCTGCTAGTCCATTATTCCTGTATCAGCTAATCTAAGGCCAAAAGGTCCTAACAAATTCTTTACAAAATTCTCATATGACAAAATTTCTCTATGGAGAGGGTCCTGAATCTTGGTCATATCCTTGATATATTGCTGAAACATTTCAATCTTTAGCTCCAAGATGTATACATAAGACTATAAGTTTTTATAGTTGTCAACCCCTAAGAGGTCCTCCTTTATCACCATCTCTTCCCCTAGCCACAATATATTCTTCAAAACTTGGAATTGTTTGGTGAAAATGTTCAAATTCCATTCCCATTGTGTGGAACAAGAAGCCAAAGATCCGCCTACCTATATCGCCTTACTATACATCCCCATAGTATCATACAAAAATAATCTTATTTTGGTCGTATTTACTTGGGCCCATGACTTGGCTGTAGCTGCCACCCGCCTCACCTCCATTAACGCTTTTACTTCTTCCTCTTGCAGTGATGAGGTAGAACACAAGTCATCGATTCTGCACGAGTCCAGGGGTTTTCTCATTTCAATTAGTGGCTTCTTATATTGTCCTAGTTGTGATTTGAGCTCCACATTGGAAGTATACTCCTTCTCTACACATCCTCTAAAGATGCTCGTGGCTAACTCCAAAATATCTAGCTCCCCCCACTTGGTTTGTTTTCCCAAATTTATCTGTGATATTTGGTATTTGGGTGAAGCTTGTCTCTCAGCCTAAGATAGAACTGCCACATCTACAATCACTTCACCAGAACTAGTTTTTGATAGGTGATGAATAGTTTTCAGCTTCTTAGCCTTTGGTGGCTCCTCGGTGATTACTTGTTGCAGAGTGACCTTAGGGAGCTCTACTTTTCTCTTTTTCTTCCCAAAGGTAAATTCCAGCCATTGTGATATATCTTCATCCTTTTCACCTTGATGTGACACTATATCTGCAGTTATAACATGAACCTCTGCCCACTCCTTTGCTCTACCTCTTACCTCTGCTTCCCTTTGCCCAGGGTCTTGAGGTGGTATAACTTGACGAGCTAAATTGGTTTGGAGAGCTTGTTGCTTATCAAACTCTCCTAGTTTGCCACTGATCTCCTCATTAAATGCCATTTCTTTGTCACCTACCTCTATTTCCCCTTTCCTGGTTGCTATATCCTTAAGAAGGTCCTCTTATTCTTGAGGGGTTAACACTAGTCTTTCATTCAAGAGGTCTCTTGCCTCATCCCCTTCTTGTTCAGCTTGTAGCAGCCAATATTGCTCAAGATCCTCTTCCTCTTGATCCAAATTAGACTCAATGTTTCTAACTTTCATTCCTTTAGTGGTAGACCTAAAGCCTTGCACTCCAGGCTGCCCTGCGAGTATATTGACTAGTGGTGGTGTAGGGGCACTGGTTCCTGGAGCATTTGTGGCATCTGTTGAAGGTGGCTAAGCGGGTATCTCCTTAGTAATTTCTATATTTTCTTCTTGTTCTTGGGTACCCTCTCCTTCAAAGTTCCCTATAGCCATCCTCAGTGGGAGAACTTTGGCAAGTGGTACCGCTCCTAATCCATCGGTCACTCCCATGTCCGTAGCCTTCTTTAATAATTCAGACTCCCTCATCTTTTCTTGGAGTTTCTTCAGTAAGTCCTCAGTGCTTTCTTGAGGTTTGTCTTCTTCACCTGGATCGGTGGACATATTTTGCCTTGAGGCTGACCTTGTCTTTCAAGCATACTCCTTATGGCCCCTTGACTGAGGTACCCCTGAAGTGGATTCCTTCTATTTTGCCTTTGAGATGTTGGGCCTTACCCTCTGGCGTAACCATTGCTTGGTCCTGTTGATGGCCACTTGGGAGACCTTCTCCATATTTGTGTCTTCTTTTGCAGACCATTTGATTGGGGAGAGGGGCCTTTTATCTATCCCTGATTCCCTATAAGTTGGATCAAGTAAGTTGCCATCATCCCTAAGTTCTTTAGGGAGGTTAGTCTCAATTTCAAAATCTCTTACTTGTGGCACAAATAACCTATTATAGTTCTTCTCCCTAACCTCAAAATTGTCTTGAAGGTTGGCCCAAAAGTCCTCCAAGCTGGGTCTGTGCCCCTCATATTCCTTAGGCATAGCTTGTTTAAGTTTCCCATAGTGATCATAGAACTCTCTAGCGTGATCATACTCTTTCAAGTTCAAATCTTGAAGCTCTTGTTCCGCTAACTTTGCTACTTGTATTTTAGAAAATCAAAGTATCCAATAGATACTGAGAAATCGATACCTGCTTTGTGTTTTGATGACAAAGTGACTGGAGGCCCACCAGTTGCCTCACATACTCTAGCAAAATTATCCTATCATTCCAGTATCGAGGTAGCAGCACTGGGTTTCCTATGAATCTGCTAACCATGATGTAAGTAGAGTGTGGGTTTTGGATAAACCAACATGCCCACTCTCGGATGATAGCAATGGCCTCCGAGCTAATCCGATATCCTACATCTCCTATCAATTTGATTATTATTGGGAAGACGAAGCCATCATTAACTCTTTTAAAATGAGTCTTTGCATTGGCTAGAGTGACATGAGCATAATACTCCCATATCTTCTTTTGTCCTTCCTCCTCTCCCAATTGACCTTCTACTTGTAGCCCTGGATACTTTCCAGCTCTAGCGGCTACCTAGATGACATATGACATGAAAAAGAACTTTTGAGTATGTTGAACTTCTTTCATCTACTTACAGATATTGTCAGAGAGGATATGTGGCCAATCAATGTTGAAATGTGGTGACTGATCAGCAAAGTACTGTACACTCAACACATATTTTTGCCCTTTTTTTGTTGATGAAAACCGACATTGTAATAAAACCCTAAAAAGGTCGACTTTGTTTGTTTCCCTAAAAATGCATGTTATAAGCGGCTGGGATGCTTAAGGCATGGTAATGTTGATGTACTATTTTTGCTAGATAATAAGAAATATTGGATGGTTGTGTATGGTGGACGTAACCCATTCTGGGTGAACCACGTTAAATCTTTGTGTTATCTATGTCCTATTTTATTCCTTTATCTTTTACATTTAAATATGCATATAATTGTTAGTTCATATTTGCTTCGGATCTGCTTGAAACCCTAACAATTGGTATTAGAGCAAGATTTTCTATAAATTGGTAGGACTTTTAGATTTGAGTGGGAGCAATGGAGGATTCCAAATTCAAGGTCAAAAAGTTTAATGGCCAAAATTATCAGTTATGGAAAATGCAGATGGAGGATTACCTGTATCAAAAGGATTTGTGGTGGCCATTAGAAGGAAAGGCAAAGAAAGTGACCACAATGTCAGATGAAGAATGGGACATTTTAGATAGAAAGGCACTAGGATCCATTCGATTGTGTCTTGAACTGTCTGTAGCTTTCAATATAATAGAAGCAAAAACGGTTGTAGATTTGATGGCAACATTGGCTAAGCTATATGAGAAACCCTTGGCTTCGAATAAGGTATTTCTTATGAAGCGTTTATTTAATTTAAAAATGAGTGAGGGAGGATCTATAGCAGAGCACTTAAATGAATTTAATACAATTACTAGTCAATTGTCTTCAGTAAATATTACTTTTGCAGAAGAGGTTAGGGCTCTCTTGATTTTATGTTCTTTGACAAAAAGCTGGAATAGCTTGGTTATGGCTGTAAGTAACTCTGTCTCTAGAAAAAATACTTTGGTATTTCATGATATTGTTGGTGTTATCCTAAGCGAGGAAATGTGAAGGAAAAGTACAGGTGAGACTCCAACATCATCAAGTAGTGTTTTGAATGTGGAGAATAGAGGAAGATCAAAGGAAAGAAGAAAAGGACCTTGGAATGAGAAGTCACGAGGGAAGTCAAAGAAAGGAAGCTCTCAATCTAGAGGAAAGAAAGATTGTTGGTACTGTGGAAAGCTTGATCATCTAAAGAAAGACTATTGGTCTTAGAAAAACAAAGGAGACAAAAATGAAAATGACAGTAAGGAAGCTAATATTGCAAGTAATACTTTACAAGATGCTTTAATCTTATGTTTAGATAATGTTAATGATTCCAGGGTAATAGATTATGGGGTTTCATTTCATGCTACACCCCATAGAAAATATTTTCTAGATTATTTTCAAGGTGAATTTGGACAGGTATATTTGGGTGATGATGAGCCCTATCAAATTGTTGGAAAAGGAAAGATAAAAATCAAGTTGCAGAATGGTAATGACTAGTTTCTGCAGGAGGTAAGACATGTTCCTAACTTATGAAGAAATTTAATTTCTGCAGGGCAACTAGGTAGTGAAGGTTGCATAGTTACCTTCTCAGATAGTATCTGGAAGGTCAATAAAGGATCATTAGTAGTAGCTAAAGGTGCGAAGGTAGGCACATTAAATATGTGTACTAGTAATACTTACTCTACCTTAGCTGCTATAGATAAAGTTATTGCAGGGACAACAACAATAGATGTTGAAAGAACAGATTCAATAATGTGGCACCATAGGCTTGGGCACATGAGTGAGAAAGGGATGAAAATCCTTCACTCCAAAAATCTATTGCCAGGACTAAAGAAGATTGATTTAGAGTTATGTGAAAACTGTGTTTATGGCAAACAGAAAAGAGTCAGATTTCTCAAGGTTGGGAAAGAGAAGAAGAGTGAGAAGTTAACGCTTGTGCATTCAGATGTATGGGGATCAACTCAGGTATCATCTCTTTGTGGCTCTTGTTATTATGTTATTTTTATTGATGACTCAACCAGAAAAACATGGGTATATTTCCTAAAACAAAAATCAGATTTTTTTGAAACTTTTAAGAAATGGAAAGCTTTGGTTGAGAATGAGACAGGAAAAAGGTTGAAGTGTCTCAGATCAGATAATGGAGGTGAGTATTGCAGCAAGGGATTTGAATATTACTGCTCCTTAAATGGGATTAGAAAGCAAAAGATAGTTCCAGGAACTCCACAGGAAAATGGTGTGTCAGAGAGAACGAATAGGACTATCATGGAATGCGCGAGGAGCATGAGATTGCATGCTAGATTGCTCTTACATTTTTAGGCAAGTGTTGTACGTACTATTATCTATTTGATAAATAGAGGACCTTCAACCCTTTTGGATGGTGGTATTCCAGAGAAGGCATGGACTGGTAAAAAGGTAAATTATTCTTTTCTGAAAACCCTTGGTTGTGAAGCTTTTGTCCATGTTGATAAAGAAAACAGAACCAAGCTTGATGCTAAATCTCAGAAATGTACCTTCATTGGATATGGGATAGATGAATATGGCTATCGGTTATGGGATTTTAAAAATAAGAAAATAACTAGAAGTAGAGATTTTATATTCAATGAGAAGGTTATGTATAAAGAACCGATGCAGGAAAAGAAGCATGAATAGGACAAACAAGAATATGTGTGTTGGATGAGATTCCTAAAAATGAAATGCCACAGGTACCTGATGCTTAGCAACAACAAAATGTCCCACAAACTCCTGCAAGTGTTAGATATTCTACAAGGTCAAGTAGACTCCCTAAAAGATTTTCTCCTTCTTTGTATTCTATATTATTAACTGATTCTGGTGAACTAGAAGAATATGAAGAAGAAATGCAGGTGGATGCCAAACAACAGTGGGAGCTAGACATGAAAGAGGAGATGGACTCCTTGATGAAAAATAAGACTTGGGACTTAGTCCCTTTACTTGCAGAAAATAGAGCCTTGCCTAACAAATGGGTTTATCAGCTAAAGGAGGAGGAAGGACGTTAGAAAAGATATAAGGACAAACTTGTGGTAAAAGGTTTTGCACAGAAAAAGGGTATAGATTATGATGAAATATTTTCTCCAATTGTAAAAATGACTTCAATTAGAATTGTACTTAGTCTTGTGGCTGCAGATGATTTACATCTTGAACAATTAGATGTGAAAATAGCTTTTCTCCATGGATATTTGGAGGAGGAAATTTCCATATTGCAACCATAGGGATATGAGGTCAAAGGTAAGGAGAACTTGGTGTGCAGGTTGAAGAAAAGTTTGTATGGCCTAAAGAAAGCACCCCGACAATGGTATTTAAAATTTGATAGCTTCATGGCTGAACATGGTTATCACAGATGTCATTCTGATCATTGTGTATATTTTAAGAGATTGGATAATGGTATTTATATTATCCTGTTGCTTTATGTTGATGACATGCTTGTTACTGGGTCTAACATGGAACACATAAATGATCTTAAACATAAATTAGCTAGGTCATTTGCTATGAAGGATTTGGGTGCAGCTAAGCAAATTATGGGTATGAGGATTACACAGGACAGAAAAATAGAACCTTGAATTTGTCCCAAAGTGAGTATATAAAGGAGGTGTTGAAAAGATTTAACATGCAAGATGCAAAAGCATTTAGTACACGTTTCGCTAATCATTTCAAATTGACAAAGGAGATGTGCCCAAAGGCACAGGAAGAGGTAAAGAAAATTTCTAACATACCATATTCATCAGCTATTGGCAGTCTGATGTATGCAATGGTATGCACAAGGCCAGATATTGCACATGCAGTGGGAGTTGTGAGCAGGTTTATGAGTAATCCGGGTATGGAACATTGAAATGCTATGAAATGGATCCTTTGGTATTTGAAACGAACCAGTACGAAGGCATTATGTTTCAAAGGATCTAATGCTGCTTTGAGTGGATTTGTTGACTCTGATCTGGTAGGTGATATTGATTCATGGAGGAGCGCTATAGGGTATGTTTTTACTATAGGGGGAACTGCAGTCAGTTGGATTTCTAGGCTGCAAAAGGTTATTGCACTTTCAACCACTGAAGCTGAGTATGTTGCTACTATAGAAGCTAGCAAGGAGATGATTTGGTTACAATGTTTTCTGGAGGAATTGGGTCAGACATAGGAGGATCGCCCATTATATACTAATAGCTAAAGTGCCATTCATCTTGCAAAGAACTCTGCTTTTCATTGAAGGACAAAGCACATTTAGCTAAGGTACCACTTCATCTAGACTATTTTGGAGGAGGGTCAATTATGGCTTGAGAAGATTCACACAAGTGAGAATCCTACCGATATGTTCACGAAGGTTGTTCCACAAGAGAAGCTAATTTCTTCATCAGTTTCTATTGGTCTTCTTGATTGATAATTGTGGAATTTATACCAGCCAAGTCCTAGTGTTTTATCTAGCAGATGTTGCATGTATAGTGGTGTCATGTAGTATCAGTCTCCAAGTGGGAGATTGTTCAGTGTGGAGCCCGATCAGTCTCCAAGTGGGAGATTGTTGAAATGTGGCAACTGATTAGCAAAGTACTGTACACTCAGCATGTATTTTTGCCATTTTTTTGTTGATGAAAATCGACATTGTAATAAAACCCTAAAAAGGTCAACTTTGTTTGTTGCCCTAAAAATGCATGTTATAAGTGGCTGGGATGCTTAAGGCATGGTAATGTTGATGTACTATTTTTGCTTGACAAGAAAGATTGGACGGTTGTGTATGGTGGACATAACCCATTCTGGGTGAACCACGTTAAATCTTTGTGTTATTTGTGTTCTATTTTATTCCTTTATCTTTTGCATTTAAATCTACATATAATTGTTAGTTCATATTTGCTTCGGATCTGCTTGAAACCCTAACAATCAAAGTATTGTTTGATTATTAAAATAGTGCTCATAAATTGGAACATCCAAGGATGAAAATGCTTGCAATCCGACTTGCCAAAGGCCCTGCTAAGCATAATGATTAAGTCTCTTTGAGGCTCTTTGAAATCTGCCCTTAGGATCTTTGTTGCCTTGAGTCATGTCTTTCTTTCTTCTTCTAACCGGTTTGTATTCATGTGCCTCTTACTAGCTAATATTTTTTCATTCCATTCCTTTAAGGCCTCTTCTTTGGTTAATAGAAATACCTCCTCCCTGGTTGGGATTCCAAAGATGAACCCAAGCATATCTGGAGACAAGTCAATGATTGTCTTTCCTTGTGCATCTATGCACCTTCTAGTTTCTGGGTTATAAAATGGGGCAATGGTCATTATGAATTCTGGTGCCTGTACTGACTGTGGGATGATAGTAGCTTCAACTAGGCTAGACCTCTTGATTCTTTAGTGGAGGGCCTCCAAACTTGGTTTGTCCAATTGAGCCTTGATATCTTCAATTTCTATATGGCCAATTTTAGTATCTGTGACCCATCTAATTTGATCCTCTATCTTTGAAACATAGACCTATCATTGATAATGGTATTTCATGGTGGTTGGGAGTCTATCAATTTCTTTTCCTCTTTTGCTAGAGGACGAGTCCATCTAACAACTCAAACCTGCAAGCAGAATGCAAATCCTCAGTTTTTTATAACAAACATAAAATTTGATTTACCTCGAGACTTCGGGGTCCCGGGATAGGCATAAGTGAAGAAGGCTTGGAACTTTGGGGTTCTGGGCTTATGCCTAACTAGGAGACACCCGAAACTCCAGGGTTCTGGGGTTTCGGGTTGAGAACTACCAAGAACTCTGGGGGTCCAGGGTTAAGAGGTACCCAGAACTCTGGGGGTTTAAGGTTAAGAGCTACCTGAAACTTCGGGGTTCTGAGCTGAAAAACTAGGGCATGAAAAAACAAAGGCATGCAAAGAAAAACAAACAAAAACCAACAATCACAAAAAAATGAGGAAAGAAAAATCTAATGTAGAAACCACCAACATGCGTAAGAAAAATCACCAACCTGGTGAATCGAAATGCCCAAAAATGCAAAGGAAAACTCAGAGGTCCGGAGGTTCGCAACTTGGAGCTAGGGAGGAGGAGCTGTGGATGCACAAATTAACTTTAAAAGTCCATCATCTCTATTTATAGGTCCCCCCAGGTCTATTCATACGAAGGCCTTAAACATGACCTCAGGACTCCAGGGTCCCAAGGTTCTGAGCTTGAAAAAAAGGAACACCCTACCCCATAACTCCGGGGGTCTAGGGTTCCAAAGCAAGAAAAAGGAGGCCCCTGCCTCGGGACTAGGACTCTAGAGTTTCGAGGTCAAAACTGAAAGGAAAGCAAATGGACCTCGGGACTCCGAAGTTTCAAGGTCAAAACCAAAAGGAAAGCAAAGGGACCTCGGGACTCTCAGACTCTGGTGTTTCGAGGCCAAAACCAAAAGGAAAGAAAAGGGACCTCGAGACTCCAGAGTTCCAAGGTCAAAACTGAAAGGAAAGCAAAGGGACCTCGAAACTCCAGAGTCCCGGAGTTCCAAGGTCAAAACCAAAAGGAAAGCAAAGGGACCTCGGGACTCCAGGACTCTAGAGTTTTGAGGTCAAAACCAAAAAGAAAGCAAAGAGAAAACAAAAGGAGACCCAAATTTTGACTCAAGGAGGCTAACAGGGAAATAGATATGCTAGGCATAACACGGTCCATAACCTAGATAAAACCAAACCTAAACTAGGTGGCCATAAACCAATTCCAACACCACCGATGAATTGGAACATGAACAAGATAACCAACAACATCCTGAAAGCCATCTAGAAGCCACACCAACACCACTTATCATGTGCATCAAAAGATCTTCTACAAGTCTCTACTAGTAAAACCCTTACCGATAACCAAAAGGCTTACTAGAACAAATGATAGCTCTAGAGTCATCAAATCTTTAACCAATTGATCATGATACACATCTGAATAGCATGAATGACATATCCAAACCAATTCGACAAACCAAAGCATGCCGGATTATACCGGATCAATATCATAATCAACCACTCTACCGGAACCAATCGAAAACCCGTAAACAACCAAAACAACCGGTGTTGCCATCAATGACAAAGCATCAATGCAACACATAATCAATTCCTCCAAATTGCTAACAATCACTGTCATAACCCCACATTTTTGTAAATATTTACACCTTCCATTAATTATAAGAAATGATTTCTTGTTTATATTAATATAATAATCATGCTCAAATTATTAACTCTTAAATTAACCTTACCATAAAATATTGTTAAAATATATATTTATGGATACATAACATTTATCATATAATGTACTACAAAATAAATATAAACTATAAAAACTTAATGCATTATAACTATTGCTATGAAATAAAATCTTATAACCATGCGATATTATTAAAAAGAATCCATATTAATATATAAAAACAAAAATGCTTATAAAATGTCAAACGCCTAAAAAGGTAACGCTGGACCTTAACTATTATTGGGTATGTTGCACCCCGCAAATAACACTGCATACGGTGCGAAGGGTTTAAGGTGGAGTGGTGTGTCGGTTTAAGGCGTCGAAAGAAGTGGCGGGTGGAACCAGGAGCGGTGACTCCAATAGTCGCCACCGCTCACCCCTCCCTCAATAGCCACGGCCCATGGTCGGGTCCACGCGAACCCCTTCCGTGGGTATTTAGGCATGATGCATAGCGGATGACAAAGGGAGAAGGATGCACAAGAGATAGCGAATGGAGTGAATACAAAGGGGTCAGCGGGAGACAAATGGTAAAGACCAGGTAAGAACTCTGACCCGCTACTATTCATTCTGTAGTAAAATTCAAATAGATAAAAGGAAACTTATGCTTAGAAAAGTAGATAATTAAATACTAAATGAATGTATGAAAACATATAGATATTAAATCAAACATTTTTGCATATATAGATTGAGGATAATATAAGGGAAATCACTATGATTACATATATATATATATATATATATATATATATATATAAGTGTATTCAAGGATACGAATGAACCTCTATATACAATCAATTAGCAAATAAACCTACAACTCCTATTTAAGGAATAAACAACATTATGCCATTAAGGACTAATAGGTATAATATGAGTTACAACCAAGATTATGAATAAAGCAATTGCATATCCAAACCTAGTGAGGTAGATGAGGAATTAGGCAACAGGGATAGCAGGAACTAGGCCTCTGCCAGGTAGGCCACCCACTGCAGTTGACAAAGGGCTTCTGACAGTAGGGCCAAGGGGGAGTGTACCGCCCTTGGGCCTGATAAGCGCTATGGGCATCCTATGGTAGCTAATCCTCTCAATCTCCTTAGGAATTAAATATGGGAATTGACTTATTGATAATAAGTGACTTTAAATGAATTTGGCTAATTACACTATAAATAAATTATTCATACTCAAAATAAATTGTTGAAATCCACTGTTTATATGTCTCTTTAGATTGCGGAGTTGGGGACATTACAATTGGTATCAGAGCCACGATTCTGCCATCCTATTAAGGGTTGTTAATGCAAACTTATCAAAGGAGAACCAGAGGAAGTATTAACCACATGGGTGAACCATTGGAAACTGAACTTAGAACATTTATGGAAAACAATGATAAAAAAACTCAAGCTCTAATAGAGCAAAATGAAAAAACAAGTCAGGCTTTACTTCAAGCCTTACAAGATATGAATACCACCATGAATACTCTTAGGAATCATTCCAATGGCAGGGAAGAAAACTCCAATCATTCAAAGAACACTCATAATACATCCTCTAGCTCCAGGATTCAAAAACCCAATTTCCTACCTAGAGAAGGAAATAATAGAGAAGAAACAAATAACTCCTCCTTAAATAACATAGAAGAAATGGCCATGGCCTATGCTGGATTAGGACCAGAAGTAAGAGAGGTTGTATCTTTTAGGGATTTTTGTGAAGAAAAGAAAAATGAGACCCCTAGGAGAAAACCATTCAGCAGGGATCTAAAACACAAAGTGAATAAACTATCAATACCTAACTTTGATGGCTCCGGAAAAATATCAGCTCAAGCATGGATACAAAAACTAAATACATATTTAAATCTCAGCCCCATGACAGAAGATGATGCAGTCCAATTTGCCATTTTACACCTAGAAGGTTTAGCCCATGAGTGGTGGTATCATGGCACCCTCACACAAGGTCATGATGGTATAACAACCTATGACGAGTTCACTCAGAAACTCATTAAGAGATTTGAGAGGAAACACCCACAAAAAGATTTCAAAGAATTAACCCTCTTAAGACAAAGGGGAACAGTGGAAGAATACATCACTGAATTTCAAAAAATTTCTGTAAGGGTCTCAGGAGTGGATGAGGACAGGCTCACCTATCTTTTTGTGGAGGGACTCAAAGACTCCATTAAAGGATTGATGAGAGCATTAAAACCCCCTACCCTAGATGACGCCATAGATAAAGCTTTGGGCCTAGAAGACACTTCAACTTGGGAGAAACCCTCCAAAACATTCACTAAAAATACACATATTAAAGAATGGCCTAGGAAGGGAAACACCTTTAAAGAAAGGGAAGAGCTTAAGAGAAAGAACGTATGTTACCATTGTCATGAGAAATGGGAACATGGTCACAGTTACAAAGAAGGAAATGAAAGAGATATGCTTAAGAAAAAAAATCTATGCTTTAAGTGCAAAGAAAAGTGGCAACCGGGTCACATATGTGGGAGGAAGAGCCAAGCCCACAACTTGGAAGCCTTATCTAGTGATGAAGAAGAAGAATTCAATGAACCCCCAAGCAAAAGAGAAAAAATTACCAAAGAGGTGCAAGTATCATTAGCAGCAATTTCCGTAGCCTCAAAATGCCATCCCTTTAGAATCAAAAGTGCGATCAAAGGGCAGAGAGTAATTGCACTACTGGATAGCGGGGCTACCCACAACTTTATTGATAAAAGCTTAGTTAAGAGATTGAAGCTGACAACACAAGAGTTTAAGGGTTTCCAAGTAGCCCTTGTCGATGGATCCACTTCCTCATGTAACCAAAAAATCCTTCAGTTGAGCATAACATTAGGGAAATACCCTACCAAAGAAGATTTCTATGTGGTCAAGTTAGGGGATTCAGATGTAATCCTAGGGATTCCTTGGATACATTCCTTGGGAAGATTCTATCTCGATCACCCCAAATTGGAACTATGCTTCACTCAAAATGGACAGGAAGTGTTAATCAAAGGGTTGCATGATGGCACAACCAGAATGGTAACCTCCAAAAGAATGGAAAGGATTTTTAGACGTAGTCAAGGAGAGTGGGATGCCCAATGCATGATACTAGACCAAAATTCAAACCAAGGGGAAGCCATTCATGTTGATATTAAACCCATTATTAGAAAACATAAAAGGGTGTTTGAAGACATCCCAAAAGGACTGCCACCCAAGAGAGGGTTTGAACACACTATTGAACTTGAAGAAGGTGCAAAACCAGTAATCTCCACCCCTTATCGCCACCCAAGGGGCTATAAGGAAGAAATTGAGAAAGCTATCAAAGAGCTTCTAGAAATGGGGCACATTCAACCTAGCTCCAGCCCTTTCGCCTCCTCCGTTGTACTGGTAAAAAAGAAGGATGGGACCATGTGGATGTGCATTGATTTTAGGGCACTCAATAAGAAGACTATAAACAACCAATACCCCATCCCTAGGGTGGACAAACTTATAGATGAATTACATGGAGCAGTATACTTTTCAAAAATAGATTTGAGATTGGGGTACCATCAAATAAGATTGAGGAAGGAAGATGTTCCCAAAACAACTTTCTGATGCCACTATGGCCACTTTGAGTTTTTGGTTCTTCCATTCGGCCTTACAAATGCCCCTGCCACCTTCCAGTCGTGCATGAACCACATCTTTAGGGGACAGTTAAGGAAGTTCCTGTTGGTATTTTTTGATGATATATTGATTTACAACAAAACTTGGGAAGCACACTTGAGACATATAGATGAAATATTGGACCTACTTGAACAAAATTCTCTTTTTGCCAAAATGTCAAAATGTGAGTTTGGGATGGAAGAAATTTTGTATCTTGGTCATAAAATCAGTACCCATGGAGTTAAGGTGGATGAAGAAAAAATTGAAGCCATCAAAAATTGGCCATAGCCCCGAACCCTCACTCATCTCAGAGGTTTCCTAGGTTTATGCAGTTACTATAGAAGATTTGTTAAAGGATTTTCAAAGCTAACTTCTCCCTTAACCAATTTGACTAAGAAGGGAGCATTCTTATGGTTAGATGAAGCCCAATCCACATTTGAAAAACTTAAGGAGGTAATGAGTTTTTGTCCCATCTTAGCAATTCTAGCAATTCCAGACTTTTCAGCACCTTTTGAGCTTTATTGTGATGCCTCAGGAGAAGGCATCGGAGCTATCTTAATGCAAAAGAAACATCCCATAGCCTTTGAAAGCAGGAAACTTAGAGACACAGAAAGAACCTATTCAGTTTATGATAAAGAAATGCTAGCTATTATGCATGCATTAGAAAAGTTTAGACAATACCTGATCTGTGGGAAGTTTATAGTTAAAACTGATCATAACAGCTTGAAGTTCTTTCTCAATCAAAAGGATTTGAATGATAGACAACAGAAATGGGTGAGTAAACTTCAGGCATATAATTTCAACATAGAATATATGAAAGAGAAATATAATGTTGTGGCAGATGCCCTCTCAAGGAAACCCTCCTTGGGGTCTTTATCAGTCCTATCTATAGATTGGAAGGTAGCTCTAAGTACCGAATATGCCAAAGACAAATTCTCTAGCAACATTCTAGATGGGAAAGAAACAGATGAAAATTACCAGGTAATTGATGACCTCATCCTCTACAAAAATAGAATCTATGTTCCATCAGGGTCAAATATGAAGGAAGACATTATAAGGACTTATCATGACCTTCCTTTAGTAGGTCATCAAGGGTATTATAAAACCTACAAGTAGATCAGAGAAAGATTTTCATGGAAGGGGTTGAAGGAAGATGTACTGAAGCACACCCAAGAATGCATGGTGTGTCAAAGAAATAAAGAAGAACACACTTTCCCTTCAGGATTACTCTGACCACTACCCATCCCAAATCAAAAGTGGGAGAGTATATCCATGGACTTCATAACAGGACTCCCAAAGGTACAGAATAAAGATTGCATTTTTGTAGTAGTAGATAGATTAACAAAATATGCACATTTTATGGCCATTCCTTCAAGTTTCAGAGCATCACATGTAGCCGATATCTTCTTTAAGGAAATCTTCAAATTACACGGTCTACCCAATAATATTGTGAGTGACAGAGATAGACGATTTCTTAGCATATTTTGGCAAGAACTATTCAAACTAGCAGGGACAGAGTTAACACCAAGTACCAGTTATCATCCATAGACCGATGGGCAAACAAAAATCATAAACAAATGGATAGAAGGTTATCTAAGGAATTATGTTTCAGGTCAGCAGAATGCTTGGGTAAAATGGCTGCATCTTGGAGAGTATTGTTACAACACAACCCATCATATGTCAATTCGAATGAGTCCCTTTAAAGCCCTCTATGGGTATGAAGCAACATCCTTTGGGGATCTCATCCAATCGGAAAGTCATGTACCAGGTGCAAAAGATTTCCTCCAGCAAAACATGGATATCATGAATGCCCTTAAAGATAATCTTCACCAAGCACAAAATCAACAGAAACTGTATGCGGACAAAAAAAGGATTGAAAGATCTTTTGAAGTAGGAGACTTGGTATTTTTGAGGCTCCAACCTTATAAGCAGTCATCCATTAAAATCAGTGGAGCTGAGAAATTGAAACCACGATTCTATGGTCCTTATAAAATTTTGAGAAGGATAGGTGAAGTGGCCTATGAATTAGAGCTACCAGATCACAGTAAAATACACAATGTATTTCATGTATCCCGACTAAAAAAGGTTTTGGGTCTACACATTTCCCCTTGTACTGAGCTACCCCCAATCGATAATGAAGGGAAGTTGATTTTGGAGCCTGAGCTCATTCTTGACAAGCGAGAAAGGGAATTAAGAAGGAGGACCATAACAGAGTATTTAGTCAAATGGAAGAACCTTCCTAGGGAAGATGCCACATGGGAGGGAGATGAGACCATTAATCATCTCAATCCCAGATTGCTTGAGGACAAGCAATTTTGAGTAGGGAGGGTTGTCATAACCCCACATTTTTGTAAATATTTACACCTTCCATTAATTATAAGAAATGATTTCTTGTTTATATTAATATAATAATCATGCTCAAATTATTAACTCTTAAATTAACCTTACCATAAAATATTGTTAAAATATATATTTATGGATACATAACATTTATCATATAATGTACTACAAAATAAATATAAACTATAAAAACTTAATGCATTATAACTATTGTTATGAAATAAAATCTTATAACCATGCGATATTATTAAAAAGAATCCATATTAATATATAAAAACAAAAATGCTTATAAAATGTCAAACACCTAAAAAGGTAACGCTGGACCTTAACTATTATCGGGTATGTTGCACCCCGCAAATAACACTGCATACGGTGTGAAGGGTTTAAGGCGGAGCGGTGTGTCAGTTTAAGGCGTCGAAAGAAGTGGCGGGTGGAACCAGGAGCGGTGACTCCAATAGTCGCCACCGCTCACCCCTCCCTCAATAGCCATGACCCATGGTCAGGTCCATGCGAACCCCTTCCATGGGTATTTAGGCATGATGCATAACGGATGACAAAGGGAGAAGGACGCACAGGAGATAGCGAACGGAGTGAATACAAAGGGGTCAGCAGGAGACAAACGGTAAAGACCAGGTAAGAACTCTGACCCGCTACTATTCATTCTATAGTAAAATTCAAATAGATAAAAGGAAACTTATGCTTAGAAAAGTAGATAATTAAATACTAAATGAATGTATGAAAACATATAGATATTAAATCAAACATTTTTGCATATATAGATTGAGGATAATATAAGGGATATCACTATGATTACATAATATATATATATATATATATAAGGGTATTCAAGGATAGGAATGAACCTCTATATACAATCAATTAGCAAATAAACCTACAACTCCTATTTAAGGAATAAACAACATTATGCCATTAAGGACTAATAGGTATGATATGAGTTACTACCAAGATTATGAATAAAGCAATTGCATATCCAAACCCAGTGAGGTAGATGAGGAATTAGGCAACAGGGATAGCAGGAACTAGGCCTCTGCCAGGTAGGCCACCCACTGCAGTTGACAAAGGGATTTTGACAGTAGGGCCAAGGGGGAGTGTACCACCCTTGGGCCTGATAAGTGCTACGGGTATCCTATGGTAGCTAATCCTCTCAATCTCCTTAGGAATTAAATATGGGAATTGACTTATTGATAATAAGTGACTTTAAATGAATTTGGCTAATTACACTATAAATAAATTATTCATACTCAAAATAAATTGTTGAAATCCACTATTTATATGTCTCTTTAGATTGCGGAGTTGGGGACATTACAACCACCCCCTTTGGCATTGATGACAACACTAGATGTGAAAAAACATCAAGTGCCAAGAAATGCTAAACAGGTCTTCCCCAATGGAAGACAACCAACAATCTCTCACAAAATGATATAGCAATGAAGTTTTGAACCAAACTCACTTATTACTGATATTCTGTTAAGCTCTATTTTTCACATATATCACTCCCCCTTTGACATCAATGCCAAAGATCTGGCATAAAAACATCAAAGAAAAACCACAAATCCTCTGAAACATACAGTTGACTACTTCCCCAGAGTAGTAGCACCACCACATCAATCCAAAATGAGTAATAACTTGGATAATGCATACCGAACTGATGCCAATCAATATCACTTAGTTCTCTATCGGAGGGGTAGAAACCCCTAATATATCTTTGAAGTACTCAAATGATTCTTTAGTAAAAGGTTTAGTGAAAATGTCTGCAATCTACCCTTTAGTGTTCACATAAACCAGTCTGACTTCATTTGCTTCCACCTTCTCCTTCAAAAATTTATACTTGATAGATATGTGCTTTGTCTTAGAATGAAATATTGGATTCTTTGATATATCAAAAGTAGTAGAGTTATCACAATGAATAACTATCTGTCCATTACAATCCACCTTTATGTCCTTCAACACTTGCTTCATCCATAGAACTTGTGTATAGTTAGTAGCGACAACAACATACTCAGCTTCGGTAGTAGATAAAGAATTGCATGACTGCTTCTTTCTCATCCATGAAACAAGTTTATTTCCAAGAAATAAAGCTCCACCGGATGTTCTCTTTCGATCATCAACATCTCTAGCCCAATATGCATCCGTATATGCACATAATGTAAAGTTGTTCCCTGCAAATACCTGAAAATACTTTTCATTGCACTCATGATTTTCTCTAGGATCACTCTGATATATTAATACAATACAAACTGCATTCATTATATCTAGTCTAGTTTGAGTCAAATATAACAAACCACCAATCATATATTTGTACCTAGTAGGATTTACTGATGTAAATGCATCTTTCTTTGTCAATTTCTCACTTGTAACCATAGGAGTACTAACCGGTTTACAATTTTTCATACCAAATTTCTTCAACAGATCTCTAGCATACTTAGTTTAATAGATGAAAATACCTTTATCAGTTTAATTAATCTACAAACCTAAGAAAAATCTCATCTCGCCAATCATAGACATCTCAAATTAATTCTTCATATTGTTAGAGAATTCCATACACAACTTATCTTCACCCCCAAAAAGGATATCATCAACAAAGTCCTCAATAATCAATATGTCACCATCAGTGATCTTATAATATAAATTATTGTCAGCATTACTTTTAGTGAAATTAAGCTTCAAAAGATATTTATCAAGTCTTGCATACCAAGCTCTAGGGGCTTGTTTCAATCCATATAAAGCTTTCCTTAACCTGTAAACCATGTTTTTGTCATCTAAAAGTGAAAATACATCAGGTTGCTTAATATAAACTTTCTCTTCAAGATCTCCATTCAGAAATGCAGACTTAACATCCATTTGATAAACCTTGTAATTCTTATGAGCAGCATAAGGAATAAATAATCTCACAGCTTCAATCCTAGCTACCAGTGAAAAGGTTTCACCATAATTAATTCCTTCCTTCTGAGAATAACCTTTACAAACCAATCTAGCTTTATCCCTCACAACTTTTCCATCCTCATTCATTTTATTCCTGAAAACCCATTTAGTTCCTATAACATTCTTATTTATAGGTCGAGGAACTAAAGTTCCTGTGTTATTCTTTTCTATTTGATCTAATTGTTCTTCCATATCTTTCATCCAGTATTCATCTTTACAAGCTCCAATTACTGATGTTGGTTCAACTTGAGAAATAAAGCATACCTCATCAACAGCCAACCTTCTTGTCATCACTCATTTGGTTTTGTCTCCAATGATTTGATCTTTCGAATGATTCAATCTTACATACATAGGAGTCTTCTGATTTTTTGTTCCTATGTCCTGATCTTCAGTTATTGTTGAATTTTTTGATACTGCCAGAGTAACTAGTTTAACATTTTGTTCTGGTATAGGTGCTACTAGTTCAGTTATGATCATTTCCACTACCGGTTCTCTCTCATAAGTTCTGATTTGACTTTTGTTCTGCTCATCCACTTTGGCATTTGTGCTCTCCACAATTCTTTGCAATCTTTTGTTATAACATCTATATACTTTTATTTCATCAGAATAACCAACAAATATTCCTTCATCACATCTAGGTTCAAACTTTCCAATGGAATCATCTCTTTTGATATAGCATTTACTACCAAAGATTCTGAAATACTTAACTATCAGTGTAAGACCAAACCATAACGCATAAGGTGTCTTACCAATATCTCCTTTGATATGAACTATGTTGAATGTGTATATTGTCATTCTTAAAGCTTGTCTCCAATAGATATGAGGTAGATTAGCTTCCATCGTCATGGTTCTAGCTGCATACAAGGTAGTTATGTTCTTCATTTCCACAACTCCATTCTGCTAAGGTGTTTGAGGTGTAGACAATTGTCTCCTTATCCAATTCTTCTCACAATGACTGTTAAATTCACTGGATGTGAATTCTCCACCCTGATCCCTTAAACATTTAATCTTCAATCTTGTCTCTATCTCAAATTTAACTTTAAAAATTTTAAACTTTGCAAATGCTTCAGACTTCTCCCTTAGAAAAGTAACCCACATCAATCTAGAATAATCATCAATGATTAGCATGAAATATCTATCACCTTGAAAACTTTTCATTCTAGTAAGTGTTGGCATTTTTGTTGTTTATGTTGTGATTGTCATTGATGGACGCACACTTGTATTGAGATCCCCTTTATATGTATGAGCTTGTGCTCAACCGGTATTTGTTCCAATTGGTATGTTGTATACTAGTCTTTAGACTAGTGGTGATTTTGTAGAATGTGTTTCCCGGTTTGAAGCGGCATGTCAACCCCAAACGGTTCGTAGATCACAAGCAGTACGAGGGAGAAAAGCGGCACGACACATTCTTACCATTCTTCATTTTTGTCAAACCGGCAACTGGTATTTTGTTTGAACCGGTAATACTCTGTGATGAGTTACCAACTGGCATTTTGTGATGAGTTACCAATCCACTGATTGTTTGACAGTGCCGACACATTGACGGTGCTTCTTGTGTCATGTTACTGAGTATGTCTAGATTCATTGAACCTAGGAAATTGTAATGTAATCCTATTGGACCAACATGAAATCAGATTCCTTTAAAAGGACATCATGTCTAGGGTTTTAAGTTGTTGTTGAAAGGGTTAATGTTGAGCTAGGGTTTAAGGTGGAAGTTGAGAATGATCTTATCTAAGAAGATCAAGTTATAACTGTGAGAGAGAGAGAGAGAAGATTGAAGTAATGCTGGAATGCATTCGCTGTGAGCAATACTGGATCTAACCAAGCAGTTTGTGCTATTAGATAGATCAAACACTTGTTGATTACTCACATCTTTGACAAGTCTATAGCCCTTAACTAGGTAGGCCTCAAAGCCTTTGTAAAATCCTCTAACAAGGTGGTTCACACATGTGAATCTAAAATCCTCTAACAAGGTAGTCTTTAATTGAACTTATCTCCTAACAGAGATTGAGATTCCTAACATGATCTATTCTGGTGAAGAACATTGTAAGACCTTAACCAGTCTGACCTTAACCGATCTGGTTTCTATTCTACAGATAGTGACTTGTGAGTTCCATCTCATCGTGGTTTTTCCCAATTGGGTTTCCACATCAAATATCTTGTGTTATGGTTGTATTGCTTTTGTGGGTGAATGCTTTATTCGCATTTTGGTTTGCATGTGTGGTAACCAGTTTGACTATTAGACTGCTTTACCAGTTTATCTTTAGACTGTGTAAGTGTTTTAGTGCAAAGATTTTTGGCATACTAATTCACCCCCCCTCTTAGTATTCATCAATTGGTATCAGAGCCTACCTTTCTATAAGTTTAACCACTTGAAAGGAGATATGGGGGAATACACCATGAGGGAACTTACTCAACAGATCACTAAGTCTGAGCAAGCCTATGATGATCTTATGGTCAAATACAAGGCATCTCAAGCAAAAAGGAGAGAACATGCAAAAAAGCTGATGGAACTATCTGAAAGTAGTTCTGAAGATGAAGCTAACATGGAAGCCATGATTGCTGAAGTAAATAAGATGAATGATTCAAACTCCAATTTAAGAAAGGAGTTGGAAGGACTGACTATTAGGTTTAGTCAAGAGCTTGAGAACTGAAGAAAAGATGAAGATCGGATAAAGGATAGAGATAATGAGATCTCTAAAATGAAACAAGAGATTAGTGCATTGACTGCTCGCCTTCATGAGAGCAGAATGGAAAAAGAAGACATGCAAGGAGAATTAAACATAGCCATCTCAGAAAATGCAAGTCTAATGGAGACAAACACTGCTATTTCCAAAGAACTCTTTGAGTCAAAGGAAATACTTGCTAAGTTTGGCAAAAGTACTGTCAAGCTAGAGCAAAAGCTTGAGTCATCTAGACCGGCAAGGAATACCAATGGTCTTGGTTTTTCTAGACATGAGGAAGGAGAATCCTCAGGAACAAATGTTGAAGCATCAAAGAAGCAACCAGCACTCAGAGGAAAAGGTAAGCAAAAATTCAAACCTATTTGCTTTAACTGTCTTAAAGAAGGACACACTGCCAATGTGTGTAGGAGCAAAGCCTACAATAATTTTCCTTACTTTATCAACAATGTACCTAGATCAAATAAGTTCAATGGTCATTGTTATGTATACAACAAGTTTGGGCATAGAGCATTTGAATGCAGGTCTGTAATGGATAACACTAGAAGATATCCTCAGAGGACCCAAGGAAATGGTCCTGAACCTTTTATGAACCGGAACCACAACCGGTTTAATATCTTCAATCATCAGTCAAGAAGCGGTGGTCATCAAGTGGCAACCGGATGGAGAGAAAGTTGTATGATATGTCATGGTCATGGTCACACTGCTGCAACATGCAGAAGGAAAAATGGAAATATGTACAATGGACCTTGGACAGCACCTAGACTTGTTTGCTATCACTGCAACAAACTGGGTCACATTGCAAGATTCTGCAGAAGCAAAAAAAGTATATCTGATGATATACTGATTACTCAGGAAGGAGAAATAGATGTCGAAAAAGTTCAAAGAGACATGAAGAAAACATGGAAGAAGAAACCAATAATGTCAGAAGAGGAACTGGTTTCTACACCTAGTGTGGAAATATCAGAACCGGCAAACTAAGCCTTAAAGGCTTAGGGGGAGCAAACAACGAAATGCTTTTGAACCCCCGATTGACACTGGTAAAAGACCTTAACCGGTATGCGATACCTATCCCTTGGTAGAACAACAGAAATGGTAAAAAGGCAAATTAGGGTTTACGCCCTAATAGAGGAGCATTAATGACGGTAGGTGAGAGACATGTATAAATGCATTTTTCAAATCATTTCTCACTATTTGTTTTTGAGCGAAGAAAAGTTTTCAAGTGTAGAGCGAAGAAAAGGCGATTTGAGCTTAGATTTCAAGAAATTGAATAACCTTGAAAGAGATTCAAATCCAGTTTGCAAGTGGTAGTGGAGAACACAAAGCGGTGATTTGGCATCCAACAGAGAGTGAAGTGAAGTAGAATCAGGAAGCCCTAAATTTGCATCTGAAAGGTATTTTTTGTGTTCTTGAAATACTCTTCAATGGATTCTACATCACATACTAGTTCGAGTACATCAATTGAGTTGGAAAGTTTTATTCAGAGGAAGTCTAAATATAATGCTTTGTCACAAGTTCTGACTGGAGTTATAGTCGAAGAAGGAATTTCTGATTATATTGATTGCAAAATAGAAGACCTAGGGTCTTTAGCCATTCACACACAGTTAGGTCTATTTTGCAGCAAGGACAAAAAGATCAAACGAGAATTTAGTATCATAGAGAAGAAGAAATTCCACAACGCAGTATATTTTTTGGAAGATTTCACGGAGGATCATATCAGAATTATTTTGAGCAGAGTACACAATGACAAGATGTACCTGGAGAGGATGCATGATATCACGCCTCAGGCAATTCATGCAGTCACTAGTTTCTACAACACAAGGGAAGTGCTAGCCCTAAGAAAAGTGAGCAAAACTAAAATGACCAAGCTCATCGGTTCAACAAGTAATTCACGAGTATGACAGTCAATCCTATCAAGGATGATCTGGTGAAATATGCCTGCATGGTGATAGGATACAGAATGTTTTCAGCTAGCAGGATTAATTCTGTATCTGCTGCAGCGGTAAATGCTGCTTACCGAATGATAAAAGAGGATGCATCTTTCGACTTATGCACTGGTATGCAGAGGCAACTCCTGTTAAACCTTAAGGCAATCAAACAGGACAACTCACTGAGGTTTAAGTTTGGACAACTACTGGTAGGGTTGTTCTTTTATTTTCAAGGCTACTTTTCAAGTGTAGGAGATGTCCAATGGTCCCCTAACCAACCGATAACCAAGTAGATAAAGGAAAGTGTACAAGCCATTGGAACCAGCTACCCTGAGGTACTGAACAAATATTTTGATGAGTTCAGAAGAAAGATGAGTCAGAGGGTAAGAAGCTCAGGTGACATAGTGAAGAAATACGAAGATGACATCTGTTTCACTATTCAGGTGGACAAATGTTTAATGGAGGTTGTTGAGCCTAGAATGGAGGAAGTGGAGCCTATGGGCTATGAAGTTATGTTTGACATGCTGGAAGGGTATGCCTCAACCCTTATTGCCTCACCTCTTGATCCAAAGGCTAAGAGGACCAAAACCTACTTGGAGAGGATTGCACCAGTTGAAGAACCATCGGTGAAGAAGGGAAAAGAATCGACAGCTAAGAAAGCTAAGGCAGTGCCTGCAGCATCGGCACCGGCTACCACTACAACTCCAAGAGTGACCAAGCGGTCACCAGCAAAGAAGAAACTGGAGGTAACACTGGCAAAAGTCTTCGAAAGAAAGAGGAAGACTAAGGCAAATAAACCAGACTCCAAAGAAACCGAGTCTGATGAATAGCCAAAGAAGGCAAGACAGATAAAGAAGATGAAGAAGAATGAACCGGCAACATCCGCACTAGTAAATATAGACATCTCCTCATACAAACCTTTGACACATTGTCAAAGAACAGTAAAAAATATTAGGAGAAAGTTACTTCATGATTTAATAGACTATTATGATGAATTTAATAGTGAGGAAAAAGATGAAGTACTACAGGAAATCATTCTTTATTTATGTAAAAATGACCGGTCACCATCAGAGATTAAATCTCAGACACCAGATTCATTATTTAAAGCATTAGATAATAAATGGCGCATTGCCATTGAAAAGGAACAGGAGATTAGGGAGAAAGTATTTGCACAATACTTCCCCAAACTCTCAAATTCAGAATTATTTGATACCCTGGATCAAAATAAGGTCTCTTCTTCACAAGGAGAAGAAGACTCTAGTTGTTGGAGGGGAGAGTTGATGGTTTTGAAAAAGATACACATTATCATATGGCTCATGCTATCAACTCTCACAAAGAATGAATGGCCAACCTCCAAGCAGAAACAGAACTAGTTATTTCCAAACTGGATGAGGTCTTTGATGAGGAAGGAAACTTGGTGGAAGAACCAATCAACACCATCAATGTCGATGCCTTGGATGTAGAAGATGTTACTCAGGACATACCTTCTAAGGGAACTAGACAGGGGCAACAAGCCGATCAGAGTGGTGAACAAGCTGAGGACACATAGCAAGCGGCAAAGGAACAGGAAGAGAAAAAGAAGAGGGATGAAGATGAGAAACAGAAAAAGAGAGAAGAGAAAGAGAAGGAAGAGAAGGAGAAGAAAAAGAAGGAAGAAGTAGACAAGACAATCAAAGTGATGAAGAGCACACAGATGGAGAGTCCTAAGGCAACTGGTAGCCAAGCCAAACCGGCTGTTATCTTGAGTCCTATTGACCTCCAATCTACAAGTGAGTCTAAGATTATGCAAAGCATCAAGGTTTCCCAAGAGAACCTTGAAGGCATTCACAAGAAAAGGGAACAAGATATTATATAGGTGGCTGTAGACACACTTACCGGTTTAATCCCTGGTACTAATCTTCCTGACACTGAATCATCACTAGCACAACTCAAACTTTTGTGTACTGTAGTGGATGATCAGGTGCAAAGTTTGGAAGAAGCAGCAGAGGCCAACATAAAGAAAGAGCACCAAAAAGCTCTTAATGTTGCTCTAGTGAAGAAGTTGAATGAGCTTAGGACTGAACTGCTGAAAGATCAAAAGGACATAAGGAATACCTTAAATGAGGGTAACTTGCTACTCAGCAAAATCTATCAACCTCATATGTTTTGTGATGATGTGCTAACCAAGAAGCAATAGCTTCAAACAGACTTATAGTCCTACTTGGGCACATTCTCCTTATGATTCCTTTGCAGCATATGGGCAAACCGTTCACCGGTTCCAAGTCCAGTCATCCAAGATGGAGAAAGAGATCAGTACATGGTCTAGGGATTTGCAGGAGCTTCAACTGGTATTACTTCCACGACTGCAAATTCTTCAGAAGTGTTAGCTGAACCTAGATGCCCTGATAGTCACACAGGAACTGAGCACAGTAGATGCCATGGAGGAACAGGTATCCCAGATGTAGACAGAGAAGGAAGTGGCAACCTCCCTACTTGAGTCTTGGTCCCTATCCATGAAACAATTTTTGCAGGACTATAAATCGGTTTTTGACAAGTATTATTCATTATTGTCATAAAATTTATATATATATATATATGGAAATAGGGTTTTTCAAGTGGTAATTTGTCATTGTTGGCAAAAGGGGAGAAGTATATCTATTTTTTGGTTTTAAAATTTTGATCTTCTGACATAGGGGGAGAAGTATCTATTTTGAAATTTTGATATATCTTGTGATATATGCTATATGCTCTGATGATTATGCTCTATATGCAAAATTGCTATACACTGTGTTGATTAAGGGATAGTGTATATGCTTAGGGGGAGCAATTCTTTTAATGGCAAGTTTTTGTTGTAAAACACTTAGATGTCAAAATTTTACTTTCCTAAGTGTTGCCATCAATGCCAAAGGGGGAGATTGTTGGCATTTTTGTTGTTTATGTTGTGATTGTCATTGCTAGACACACACTTGTATTGAGATCCCCTTTATATGTATGAGCTTGTGCTCAACCGGTATTTGTTCCAACTGGTATGTTGTATACTAGTCTTTAGACTAGTGGTGATTTTGCAGAATGTGTTTCCCGGTCTGAAGCGGCATGTTGACCCCAAGCAGTTTGTAGATCACAAGCGGTACGAGGGAGCAAAGCGACACAACACATTCTTACCAGTCTTCATTTTTGTCAAACTGGCAACTAGTATTTTGTATGAACCGGTAATACTCTGTGATGAGTTACCAACCGGCATTTTGTGATGAGTTACCAATCCACCAATTTTTTGACGGTGCCGAAACATTGAAGGTGCTTCTTGTGTCATGTTACTGAGTATGTCTAGATTCATTGAACCTAGGAAATTGTAATGTAATCCTATTGGACCGACATGAAATCAGATTCCTTTAAAAGGACATCATGTCTAGGGTTTTAAGTTGTTGCTGAAAGGGTTAATGTTGAGCTAGGGTTTAAGGTGGAAGTTGAGAATGATCTTATCTGAGAAGATCAAGTTGTAACTGTGTGAGAGAGAGAAGACTGAAGTAATGCTGAATGCATTAGCTATGAGCAATACTGGATCTTACCAAGAAGTTTGTGCTATTAGATAGATCAAACACTTGTTGATTACTCACATCTTTGACAAGTCTATAGCCCTTAACCGAGTAGGCCTCAAAGCCTTTGTAAAATCCTCTAACAAGGTGGTTCACACATGTGAATCTAAAATCCTCTAACAAGGTAGTCTTTAATCGGACTTATCTCCTAACAGAGATTGAGATTCCTAACAGGATCTATTCTGGTGAAGAACATTGTAAGACCTTAACCAGTCTGGTTTCTATTCTGCAGATAGTGACTTGTGAGTTCCATCTCACTATGGTTTTTCCTAGTTGGTTTTCCACGTCAAATATCTTGTGTTATGGTTGTATTGCTTTTGTGGGTGAATTCTTTATTCGCATTTTGGTTTGCATGTGTGGTAACCGATTTGACTGTTAGACTACTTTACCGGTTTATCTTTAGACTATGTAAGTGTTTTAGTGCAAAGATTTTTGGCATACTAGTTCACCCCCCCTCTTAGTATTCATCAGTAGGACCACACAAATCATTATGAAGAAGATCAAGAACATCATTATATGTGTCTTTTATACTCTTAAAATAAATCCTCACTTACTTTCCCATTTGACATTACTTACATACCGAATTATACGGCTCTACAATCTTAGGTATATCTCTAACTACCTTAGTAAAATTGATCTTCACAATGCAATCAAAATTCACATGACACAACCACTTATGCCATAGCCAACTCTCATCAATTTATGCAATCAAAGATGTCTTCTCACCAGAGATCAAATGAAAGATATTACCTTTAGTTTGTGTACCGGTTGCAATTTCCAAACCAGATCTGGTGATAATCTTGCATTTTCCATCCTTGAACTATAACTTAAATCCCTTATCCACCAATTGTCCTACACTCAAAATATTATGCCTTAAACCTTCAACATAACAAACATTATCATTTTTATGCTTACCATTCAATGATATTGTTCCTTTTCCCTTGATCATGCATGTTTTTTCATCTCCAAATCTAACCAGACCACCATCAAATTCTTTCATAGATAATAACTTCCTTTAATCTCCATTCATATGATGTGAACATCCAGTGTCAATTACCCATTCATCCTTGTCTTAAATTTTAGTAGCAAGGGCCTTCTCTTCAGGTACCAGATCATCTTCCTTGATAGCAAAAAATACCCATTCCTTTCTATTGCCGAATCCACTAGCTGAATCTTGTGTTGGTTCATCATCAGAATCAGTCACACCTTCCTCATCCGCATAGTAGCATGATTTATCTTTATTTTTCTTGTACTTATGCTTGTTCTGATAATCATGGTTAGGCCTAAAAGATCTTCTATCTCCTTCTTCAAATCTTGAATTCCTTTCAGGACATCTAGATGCAAAATGACCTATCTTATTACATGAAAAGCATTAAAGGTGATTTTCCTTCATACTTACTTCATGTCATTTAGGTACTCTTCTAGAAAATAAGGCTTCAAGTTTCTTGAAATCTTCATCTTCTTTCTTCATATCCTTTAGTTCCTTCGCATATAAATATTTCCAATCACTCTTGCTAGTAGATGATGTAGATGCATGAAAGGCAGGTTCAGATTTAACAACTCCAGAAGATCCAAATTCCTCAAGCTAAAAAGTAGATAATTTCCCAACCAAGGTATCACTATTAATAGAAGTGTTTGCCAAAGTTCTCAACTCATTAATTGTAGTAGCCTCCATCTTATAATCTAGTGGCAAAGCTCTCAATACTTTAGAAACTATTTCATCTTCGCTCAGAGATCCACCATAAAATTGAATTCCCAAAACAATCTCGTTAACGCTCTCCATAAAAGTAGTAATCCTTTCATCTTCTTCCATCTTTAGATTTTCATACCTTACCCGGTAACCATCAAGTTTAGAAATTTTAACAATGGGGTCACCTTCATTCAGTGTCTCTAATTTGTCCCATATAGCTTTTCCAGTTGATTTGTCAGTTAGTCCCATAATTTGTTGACCAAAAAGTGTACACCAAAGGGCTTCTCTAGCTCTATAATCATTCTCAATCTCTTTATCTAGATCAGATAGAGGAGGATTTCCAGATGTTGGCTTAAATGATGAAACACTATTCTTATTGATCTCCCAAATGTCCTTGCCAAGACATCTCAGATGAGTCTCCATCTGAATCTTCCATACCCTATAATTTGTTCCATCAAGCCTAGGAATTTCTCTCCAAAAAACAGTCGCAAATGAACTAGATGAACTTGAACTGCTAGATGTCATAGGATCTTCCTCAAGTGGTTAAGCTTCTATAGAGAGGAGCAAGCTCTGATACCAATTGTTAGACACTTATGATAACCAGAGGATAACTGAGAGGGGGGGGTGAATTAGTTGTCACCGGATTAAAGAACTTTACATACATCCACATTATATTCATTCATCATTACATACATCTACATTGCAATGATATGCCATGTCGGCTTAAGACCAAAACAACAATAATGAATCCATAAATCATCTCGGTAACGTGTAGAGAACACGTTAACATGATACCGGTCCATAACCTAGATAGGCACTGGACCTATTTTCGGTCCACCACGCCAAAGAAATATCTCCAATCAGTCGAGGCACGATCAAGGATCACCTTCAACATCCTAAATTCCATCTAGAAGCTACACCAAAACCACTTATGCATTTTGTACAAAAGCTCTGCCAATAAAACCTTAAACCCTTACTAGTAACACAAGTTCTTCTACTAGTAACCAAAACCTATTTGCTGGTAACCAACCACAATAGCTAGTGTTGACATCAATGACAAAACATCAATGCAACACATAATCAATTCATATATATTTCCAACAATCTCCCCCTTTGGCATTGATGGAAACACTAGATGTGAAAAACATCTAAGTACCAAGAAATGCCAAACAAGTTTCCCGCTATGGAAGACAACCAACAATATCCTGCATATAACTCTGAATATCAATAACTCTTCCCCTGTGAATAACATCTTTGTAAAGTTATGAGTTTATTTTTCACATCACCATCTCTCCCCCTTTGACATCAATGCCAAAATTCTGACAAAATAATCAAAGCAAGAATATAAGCCTCTAAATCTCAAAGCTGACTACTCCCCCTGAGTAGTAGCACTACTACATCAACCCGAAGAAAAGGATAAGTTGATGATCCATACCAGACTGATGCCAACCTACATCACCTAAGTCTCTGTCGGAGGGGTGGATACCCCTAACCTGTCTCTCAAATACTCAAATGATTCCTTTGATAATGGTTTACTGAGTATATCTACAATCTGTTCTTTAGTGTTCACATAAACCGATTTGACTTCCTTTCCTTCCACCTTGTCCTTCAGAAAGTTATACTTCATTGAAATGTGTTTAGTCTTAGAGTGAAATACCAGATTCTTAGACATGTCAATGGTAGCAGAGTTATCACAATAGATAACTACCAATTCACTACAATTTACCTTGATATTCTTCAACATTTTCTTCATCCATAAGAATTGAGTGCAATTAGTTGCTCCTACAACATATTCAACTTTTACAGTAGATAAAGAAATGCATGACTATTTTTTGCTGATCCATGAAACCAATTTCTTTCCAAGAAAGAAAGCTCCACTAGAGGTTCTCTTCCTGTCATCAGTATCTCCTGCCTAATCTAAATCTATATATGCACATAAAGTGAAGTTATCATCTCTAGAATACTATAAGCCATATTCTATTGTTCCTTGCAAATACTGAAATATCCTCTTTACTACACATTCATGATTTTATTTAGGATTACTTTGATATCTTGAAACAATACTTACTGCATTCATAATATCCGGTCCAGTCTGAGTTAGATATAACAAGTCATCAATCATAGACTTATACCTTGTTAGATTTATCGATGCAGATGTATCTTTGATAGATAATTTCTCACTTGTCACCATAGGAGTAGTTACCAGTTTGGAATTATCCATACCAAATTCTTCAACAATTCCCTTAGATACTTAGTTTGACAGATTAAAATTCCTTTGTCAATTTGAGTAATCTGCAAACCTAAGAAAAATCTCTTCTCACCAATCATGGACATTTCAAATTCATTCTTCATATTATTAGTGAATTCCATGCACAATTTGTCTTCACCTCCAAAAATGATATCATCAACAAATACTTCAATAATCAGAATATCATCATCAATGATCTTATAATATAAATTACTGTCAGCACTTTCTTTAGTAAAACCAAGCTTCAAAAGATATTTATCCAACCCTGCATACCAAGCTCTAGGAGCTTGTTTCAATCCATATAATGCTTTCCTTAATCTGCAAACAATATCTTTGTCATCTGTAAGTGAAAATCCATTAGGCTGCTCAATGTATACCTCTTCCTCAAGTTCACCATTCAAAAATGCACATTTAACATTCATTTGATAGACCTTATAGTTCTTATAAGCTCCATAGGCAAGAAATAGTCTAACAACTTCAATTCTAGCTACAGGTGAAAATGTCTCACCATGATCAATTCCTTCCATTTGAGAATATCCTTTACAAACCAGTCTAGCCTTGTTTCTTACAACTTTACAATCCCAATTCAGTTTATTTCTAAAAACCCATTTAGTTCCAATAACATTCTTATTTTTAGGTCGGAGAACTAAAGTCCAAGTCTCATTCTTCTCTATCTGATCTAATTCATCTTCCATAGCCTTTAACCAATGTTTATCTTTATAAGATTCAATAACAGATGTCGACTCAATTTGAGAAATAAAACATACCTCTTCATTTGCCAGTCTTCTCCTTGTCATAACTCCCTTGTTCCTATCTCCAATGATTTAATCTTTAGAATGATTTAACCTTACATACCTTGGTGTCTTCTGTACTTCAAGTTCACTATTCTGATCATCAGACACTGTTGAATTTTTTTATTATGTCGGTGTAACTGTCTTAGTGTCTTGTACCAGTTGAGGCATTGTCAGTTCAATTATGATCATTTCCACTATCGGTTCCCTATCATATGATATAGATTGATTTATGTATTGCTCATCCACTTTCACATTTGTGCTCTCCATAATTCTTTACAATCTTTTGTTATAACATCCATATGCTTTGCTTTGAATTTAAGATCCAAGAAATATCCCTTCATCACATCTAGGATCAAACTTCCCAATTGAATCATCCCTTTTGATATAACATTTACTTCCAAAAATTCTGAAATACTTAACAGTAGGTGTATGTCCAAACCATAATTCATAAGGACTCTTACCGGTTTCACCTTTGATATAAACTCTATTAAATGTGTAGATTGTTGTACTCACTACTCTCCAGTAGATGTGAGGCAATTTGTCTTCCATCATCATGGATCTTGCTGCATCCAAAATGGTTCTATTCTTCCTTTCCACTACTCCATTTTGTTGAGGAGTCTAGGGTACATATAAATGTCTCCTAATTCAATTTGTCTCACAACAACTGTTGAATTCATGAGAAGCGAACTAACCGCCTTGATCTGATCTTAGACATTTGATTTTCAATCCAGTTTATATTTACACCTTTTCTTTAAAGATCTTGAATTTCTCAAAGGCTTCAGACTTCTCCCTTAGAAAAGTCACCCACATCGTTCTATAATAATCATCAATTATCAACATGAAATACCTATCACCTTGAAAGCTTCTAGTCCTTGCTAGACCACATAATTCAGTGTGAATAAAATCAAGCATATCATTAGATTTATCATGTATGCTCTTAAAATAAGTTCTAACTTGCTTTCCCAGTTGACATTCCTTACATACAGGATTATGAGGCTTTATAATCCTAGGTGTATCTCTAACTGCCTTTGTTGAACTAATCTTAACAATACAATCAAAATTAACATGACACAACCTCTTATGCCATAACCAACTCTCATCAATATGAGCAATCAAACATGTCTTATTACCAGTGTTCAAGTGAAAGATATTACCTCCAGTCTGAGTATCGGTTGCAATCTCCAAACTAGTTTTGTTAATGATTTTGTATTTTTTATCTTTAAACTGAAGTTGGAAAACCTTGTCCACCAATTGACCAACACTTAAAATATTATGCTTTAAACCTTCTAGATAATATACATTATCAATATTATGCTTTCCATCTAACAAAATAATACCTCTACTTTTGATCATACATGCTTTGTCATGTCCAAATCTAACTTGACCATCATTGTATTCTTGCAGGGACATAAATTTTCTTTTATCTCCAGTCATATGATGTGAGCATCCACTGTCAATTACCCATTCATCCTTGTCTTCAATTTTTGCTGTTAGGGCCTTTTCTTCATTCTTGATAGTCGGTTCTTGTTCATCTTCCTTTAAAGAATAGAACACCCTTTCCTTTCCATTTTTAGATGCACTAGAAAAGTCTCCTGTCGGTTCATCCTCAGAGTCATCACTTATTCCTTCCTCATCCACTATGTAGCATTGTTTGTTTTTCTTGAATCTATATTTGTCTTCATTAGGCTTAAATGTTTTCTTAACTCTTTCTTCAAATCTCGTATTCCTTTCAAGACATCTAGATGCAAAATGACCAATCTTATTACATGCAAAATATTTAAAAGGTGCTTTTCCTTCATACTTACTTCATGTCAGTCCTTTACGTACTCTTCTAGCAAATAAGGCTTCAAGTTTCTCAGATTCTTCATCCTCTTTCCTCATGTCTTCCAATTCTTTTGCATATAGGGATTTCCAATCACTTTTGCTGGTAGATGATGATGCATGAAAAGAAGGTTTAGACTTTGCATCTCCAGAGGGTCCAAATTCTTCAAGCTCAAAAGCGGATAATTTCCTAATCAGAATGTCTCTGTTAACTTAAGTGTTTGCCATTGTTCTCAATTCATTAATTGTAGTCACCTTCATCTTGTAAGTGGGTGGTAGGGCTCACAAGACTTTGGAAACTATTTCATCTTCACTCAAAGATCCTCCACAACATTGAATTCCCATAACAATCCCATTTACTCTTTCCATAAACATAGCAATTCTTTCATTATCTTACATCTTCAAGTTCTCATATCTTACTCGGTAACCATCAAGTTTAGCAATTTTGACAGTAGGGTCACCTTCATTCAGAGTTTACAATTTATCCTACATAACTTTTGCTGATGATTTGTTAGTCAATCCCATGATTTGTTGATCAGTAAGTGCACACAGGAGGGCTTCTCTAGATCTGCAATAATTTTCAATATTCTTGTCCAAGTCTGGAGGAGCAGGATTGATAGATGTCGGATCATAAGGTGTATATCCTTTCTCAATGATCTCCGAGATATCCTTGCCAAGACATCTATGATGAGACTCCATTCGGATTTTACATATCCCATAATTTGTTCCATCAAGCTTAGGGATTTCTCTTCTACAAATAGTTGCCAGTGGATTTGAAGTGCTAGTTGCCAAGGGATCTACCTCAAGTGGTTAAGCTTATGCAAAAGAGGACCAAAGATCTGATACAAATTGTTAGGATAACTGGTGAACAACTAAGAGGGGGGGTGAGTCAGTTGTCAACAGATTATGTAAATCAAATCACTTAATAACCTTTAACCGGAGCACATAAACATTGAATACTGGAATAGAAGAAACAGATATCGGTAAGCAATAAAACTTAAGAATGAAACATAGAATTAACACAATGCAACCATACCACATAACACCATGATTTGTACATGGAAAACCCTATAAAGGGAAAAACCACAATGGGAAGCCTACCCACAGTTAGATGATCCTTCTGTAGTAAGTATGTGATACAATAAGGGGTCTGCACATGCAAGAAGGCACACTTCCTAGAGCGTACTACTCATTACAAAAGAGTCTCACTAACTATAGAGAGGCTATAACCACCTCAAGATAATTGGACAACAATCCAGAAGAATGAACTGTCAGTGATAGCATTTACCATGCCTGATTACAGTCTCAGTTAAGCTCAACACCAGAGGTCTTTGACCTTTTACATAAACCCAATTCGATCACCTATGATTGACTAGATCTCCTTCACATATGATATTACATTCCACGACCACGATACATGTTTATTCCCATTCCATGATCAACAATGAGATCTTACATCATTTTATACAAACCCTAAGGCCTAAACCAATTAGATCGACCACCTAAAATATATTACAAAAATATAATTACATACATCCACATTGCAATGATATTCCATGTCGGCTTAAGCCCAAAACAACAATAACCAATCCATAAATCATCTGAGTAACGTGTAGAGAACGCGTTAACATGATACCGATCCATAACCTAGATAGGCACCGGACCTATTCTAGGTCCACCACACCAAAGTAATGTCTCCAATCAGTTGAGGCATGATCAAGGATCACCTTCAGCATCTTGAATTCCATCTAGAAGCTGCACCAATACCACTTATGCATTCTATCAAAAATCTCTACCGGTAAAACCTTAAACCCTTACTAGTAACACAAGTTCTTCTACTAGTAACCAAAACCTGTCTGTCGGTAACCAACCATAACAACTAGTGTTGACATCAATGACAAAACATCAATGCAACACATAATCAATTCATCCATATTGCCAACACTAATAGCATCCTGAAATCCATCTAGAAGCCACACTAACACCACTTATCATGTGCATCAAAAGATCTTCAACAAGGCTTTGTCAATAAAACCCTTATCAGTGACCAAAAGGCTTACTAGAACAAATGATAGCTCCTGAGTCATCAAATCCTAAACCAACTAATCGTGATACACATATGAATATCATGAATGACAGATCCAAACCAATTCTACAAACCAAAACATATTGAATCCTATCGGATCAATATCATAATCAACCACTCTCCCGAAACCAATTAAAAACTAGTAAACAACCAAAACAACTGGTGTTGCCATCAATTACAAAACATCAATGCAACACACAATCAATTCCTCCAAATTTCCAACACCAACTCCCATCGTTTTTTTTCCCTATTTGGGTTTCCACGTCAAAAACTTATGGTGTTCATGTGTGGAATGTTTTTCATAAGATGTTCTTGTTTATGTTTCATTTCATACATTATTTCTGAGACACCAGCTATGATGTTTTGTCAGAAGTTTATCAGAGGTTATCGGTAATGATATGGAGCTATTTGAGAATTTTTTTGATCTGATTGATAAGGTTAATGAGTTGGTAAATGATCAAGTTTATATGATTGCTTTGGTGGTGAAAGTATTGATAGTGGTAAATGATTTGATTAATGTGTTAAGAAAATCTGATAAAGAGGTTGTTAGATTTGATTAAAGAAGTTGAGACATTTATTAAATGGTTTCAGATCTGATATAAGTTTGATTTTGAGTTAAAGTTACAATTGGTCTAAATATTGATTCACCCCCCCTGCTCTCAGTATTAACCGGATCCTCATAGGATTAACAATTGGTATCAGAGCCTTGGTCCTCTGTGTGCAGAAAGCCAAACCGCTTGAGGAAAAGATTCTAAGGAATTTAAGATGATGAAGAAAGAGGGTCCCAAGTTCAACAAGTATAACTACAATATCTAGAAAGACAGAATGAAGATCTACATCAAAGGTATTGGTGCACAATATTGGAAGCGAGTAGAAACAACATATATTACTCCTACCACTACTCCCTTGACACCGAATGAACTCAGAGAGTAGCAAGATAACATGCAAGCTGTAGAAGGTATTGTAAGTACTTTATCTGATTCAAAATATATTAATGTTCAAGGATTCAAAACTGCAGGTGAGGTTTGGAAAAAATTAGAGACAATCTATGGAGAAGATGAGCATATTCAAAGAGCCAAAGAGGAAAACTTGAGATGAAATTTCAATGACATGAGAATGCTTGAAGGAGAGAATATTGCATAGTATGGTCAAAGAATCAAAGAAGTTGTTGGTGGCATAAAGAGTGTAGGACATAAAATAGAAGATGATGCAATAGTAAGTAAAATGCTCATAACTCTTCAACCTCAGTATATTATAAGAGTATTGGTAATCCAAGACTTAGATCTATTTCAAAGGATAAGGTAACTATTCATTTATTGATTTGTAAGCTTATAACTTTTGAGTTAAATAGTTTTGACAATAGTGTGGAAAAATCTACTGAATCTACCTTTAAAGCTTCTGTTACCAGTTCAATATATGTCAAAATCATGCATGTAGGACAAGTCATGGAAGTAACCAGGGAAATGAAGATAATGAAGATCAAGTGATGGAACTTGAGGCACTATTAGCAAAGAGATTTCCAAGAGGCACTGGTAAGTATAAAGGAAAACAATCTTTGAAGTGTTTCTCTTGTAGTAAAATTGGTCATATTGCTACTAACTGCCCTAACACTGATAAGAAAGAGAAGTTTAGAAGATTCAAAGGAAAGGGAAAGCCACATTGTTATGTTGCAGTAGATGAAGGTGTGACCAATGAGGTGTCAAAAGAAGAAGATGACAATGAAGAAATTGTGTTTGTAGCCGTGAAGGAGGAACTATCAGATGAAAATGCACTAGTATTTCATATAGAGAATAGAGATGAATGTATTATAAACAGTGGCTTCTCACACCACATGACCAGAGATAAAAGTAAGTTCATAACCCTTAATGAATTTGATGGAGGTGTTATTAGATTTGGAAATAAATCTCCTTGTATGGTGAAAGGTAAAGGTTCAATCTCTCTAAATAGGAAGAGTAATGTTGATGATGTGTTTTGGGTTGATGGTCTTAATTATAATCTTTTAAGTGTTGATCATCTCAATGATAAAATTTATTTGCTTGAGTTTAAGAGTGCAGTCTACACAATTCTTGGAGGTAATGGTGAGCTGATTGCTACTAGGAAGCAAACTAGAGGTAACTTATTCTATTTGAATAGTAATTTTAACAATTGTTTGGTTGGAAGAATGGAACATAGTTGGTTGTGGCACAAAAGATGTTGTCATGTTAAATTTGATAATTTGGTTAAGATAAGAAAGTCAAGTGTTGTAAGAGGATTACCCCAACTTGTCAAACCAGATAGTGTGATATGCAAAGATTGTCAAATCGGTAAGATAACCTCTATTTCTTTCAAGAGCAAGAATTGTATTTCTGAGAATGTTTTAGATTTGGTACATACTGATCTCTATGGCCCTATGAGAACAAAGAGTTATTAAAGTGATAGGTATTTCATTGTCGTGCCCAAACTTTAGGGCACAAAAATGGAACAACAAAATTTTTTTTTTTGACATCAAGAATTCGCTTACTAAGGTTAAGTTAATTAACAACAATATAATGACTTTATTTGAGTTTTGTCTTATCTAGGATGTAAATGAATTCACTTACTAAGGTTAAGTTAATTAACCAACTCGATCAAGCGACTTAATGGGTGGAGATTAATTAGTGCCACAGATTAGTTAGCTAGCTCAATTTCCTTAACTAAGTTGTCACTAATTAAAACAAGGGTTAATCGGATAATTTGACGTATTAAATCATTCTCAATCATATAATGACAATGTTATTAATTAATTGATGCACATGCAAATTTATTATTTACATCCCACCGTTATGGTTTAAATTTTTATAACACCATTTGCCCACTAAAGCCGATATTAGGCTAAAGCCAATTCTAATTTTTCTAACCCCTTAATTATGATGATTTAATTAAATTCAGCCCAAACTGGTCACCAAGGGCTTATGGTCCATAAAATTAGTTCTACAATTTCTCCTTTTAAATTTTCCTAACGTCCCAAAAATATTGGGGAAAATCTATTGATTAATTAAATAATTTAATCAATTTAATGTATGGTGTATCCAACTATAATAATCCTTTATTGTTAATCCCCTTGAATTAACTATATTAAAATTTAAATTTTCTAAAGAATAAAAATATATAAAAATTCAATTATAAAAATAACCCTATTTATTAATTAAAACTAAACTCTAAAACTCCCAAATTAAATTTCCCAACTCTAATTTAAAATTCTTTTAATTAAAGGATTCCTTTATTCCTAAAATGCTAACCCTAACCCGAAATTGGGTTAGAGTTGCATTTCTATATATTTCCACTTTGTTTCATTTTTTTATCATTTTATGCCCTAACCCGAAATGGGTTAGGGTTTATTAAACCATTTCTTTTATATATTTTTTTTGTTAGGACTGTGATTGCAGGTACGGCGAAAGGACGGCGAATAGGGTTTTCAATGAGGAGGAGGGTTTCTGGGCGCCGCTGTGCTCACACACAGTGGCGGCAGCGCCGCCCACTGTGTGTACACACAGTGGCGGACAGCATAGCCGCCGCCCACTGTGTATACACACAGTGGGGGCCGCGACCGCTCCACTATGTTACACACAGTGCGGCACCCTTCGGCGCTGCCCACTGTGTGTAGCACAGTGGCTCGGCCGTGGCCGTCCACTGTGTTACACACAGTGGCCCGCGTTTTCCCATCTCCTTTTTTTTTAAAAAACATTTTAATATGTTTCGTGGTTTATATGATGCGTTTTTTTTTTTTTAAATCGAATATGTATTTATATATATATATATATATATATGGAGCACAATATCTTATATGAATATGTAAATATATATATATATATATATTTATATATACATATAACATTGCTATGATCAGACATACATATATGTCTATATTTCTTTTTTTTACAAGCATCCACAGAGTATGTTTTCAGATGCAGAAGTATATATATATATATATATATATATATATATATATATATATATATATATATATATATATATATATATATATATATATATATATATATATATATATATATATATATATAAAGAAGTTTATTCTACAATACATATCTTTTTTTTTCTTTAACACAGCAGCATGCAATACTTTTATATATTCTGTAACAGGGATACACTAGGGCAAAATATGTCTCCCTTTTTTTTTTTTGCAGGAATAAACACATAAAGGAATTTATATATATATATCTATATATATATAAGTGTATATATATTTTCAATATATATATACCTATATATTTACAGATATATTCAATGAATGATAAGACAATAGGGCTGAATACCCTTATATTGTTTGAGATTTTAACATCTAAACATTCTGATTTTTGTCTTTTAACAGCATTATGAATAACTTATTTTTCTTCTTTTTCTTTTTTTTATAGTCATACGTCATACTTTCTATAGCAATGTAAATATACTAGTTCTTTTTCAACTATGTCTAAACAGAGTAAAAAGTCACAATTTAATAGTAAATAAAGATTTGCAAGAAACTACTCAACATAATGCATGCTCTTTTCCTTTTTTTTTTCCTTAACTTACATTTACAGAAATAAACATGACAACAGAATCCTTTTCTTTTTGAGACAGATCATAAAATTACATTTCCTTTCTTTGTTTTTCTGCATTTAAATAAAAATCTGAGTCTGAAACAACTGCAACCAAACAAACTACAACTCTTAGTCTTTTTCCCAAACCACCTACATGTAAGATTTAAGACTATGACCATGGGATGCTCACCTCCCAGCCTAGGCTTACCAGAAGCCACCCCCGAGCTAGGAGAATCAAGTTCTAGGCAGGTTACAAACAAGCATACAACACAAAATAGGGCAAATACTCAAACATACACCTTCCCATCCCAAGCTACACTTTCACCACATTTTGTGATGATCAATCTATGGGTGGAAGTGGACCAAGTACCATTGGGGAGACTGCAGCCAAAATACAACCCAAGCCACCTCATGGCAACACAAAATACACAACAGATTCATCCCACACACCTTATGCCCCCCAAAGGCTCAAAGCCATATTCTCTCCCCTTATGACCCCCAAATGCATACACAAGGCTATGCAGCAAGGGTCACAAAGGACACCCTTGAGATCACTCTCCTTAAGGAGAGCCTCTCACCCAAGGCTGTCATGCTTCTTCCACCCAAAGATCATCCTACTCTCCCAAGAGTAGGAGATCTTGGACACTCCCAAAAAACAAGGACACAAACCAAAAACATAGAAATGAAACTTCACATTCTTTTCTTCAACAACAATTTACATAACACTTTCTTTACAAGCATTTCTTTCCTTCAACAAAACAGCATAAACTAACATAAACAACATAAACAAGAGGAGATAGAAACCAACCTTATTCTGCCAATAGGTATGCTAAATTTAGTTGGAGATGAGCTGCCCAATCCACACAACTTTCTACAATCTCTTGGCCCCCCAAATTCCTCTATCCTAAAACTGGTTCTTTTGTTTGTTTTTTTTTCTTCAAAGTTTTTCCAACAATCTCCAAGGATGGAGAATGGGTGATTAGCTCACTAAGCTTCCATTCTTAGCCTAAGAAGGCCTCTCTCACTCCTTCCAACCTCTTGGATAGAGTGAGGGATCCCCCATTGGGTTGGTCTTCCCTAGGTCTTACACACTCCCTAACCTAGGTGTCTAGAGAAGGGAAATGGAATGGGGAAGAGGGATTACTATCTCCAAAAAGGTTATCCTACCAAGGATGGCACTCCTATAGATGGAATTCGTCCATCTTGGGAAACCCACTTTTTTGGGTGGTTAAACAAGTCCTAAGGGAAAGACACATGGCCAATTTTGGCCTTTACCCATAGGTACCCCATGAGGCCTAATAGAAAAGCTCTAAAATTGACTCTAGGAGTTCATTTGACCCTCAGAAAGTCCACCTGAAGTTAACCTACGGGTCAACTCTGAGTTTACCTTCCTTGTGGCTCTCTAACCTAGATTTATTGGTTCCTTCAAGGATAATTAGGATAAATAACAATTAACAAAAAATAAAACTCTCAAAAAGGTGACATGACAATTGCCAACACAACATACTACATAGGTGTCAAGTGACACTACAAAATAATTCCACATCACAATATACACATGGCAATTGTCCCTTAAACAATTTAAACAATCCAATATATACAAATTACACTCATGCAACATTTTACATTTACGAATAAAATACAGTACATACGGGGTGTTGTCTCTCCAAATAGACAACCCCTGGTTTTACTAATGCACATTGGCCTAGGCTTGATTCTCCATAATATTTCCATGGTCACATGGATAATTTCTTGCACATCTCAATAAAAGCATTAGTACTTCCCAAATAACCTGATATAATATATAACACATAATCAGAATACAATACATTCATTCTGCAAAGGCTCGTCATTATAAAATACGATTTATCACAAATCAAAGCAATTTATTATAATCCTCAAAATTTGATCCATCTACAAGATATGCAAACATTTTTCTAACATTATAACAAATTCTGAAATTCAGGTAATAACCTGCATCATCACAATATTACCCTAATCTAGAATCATATAATATTCTATAATCCACAAGGCATAGAAATGAAGCATCCATATATATCAATGTTGCCAAAATCATGGGACCATGTAAAGTTCTCTATCCATAGTGTGTCAAAACTAGCATCTAAAATAGTTCCAAAATGAAAATAGCTGAAGAGATAGGATGGATCAGGGTAGGGCCTCACATTCATGATCTTCACTGATGACTATCCTAAAATGATGTGGGTGACATTTTGGAGAGAGAAATTAGAAGCATTTAATAAATTTAAATCATTTAAATCTCTAGTTGAGAAGGAAATCAGTAAGAACTTGAAGTGTTTAAGATCAGACCGAGGAGGTGAATTCACATATGATGAATTTGTTAAGTATTGTGATGAGCAAGGTATAAAGAGACAAATGTCTTCTCTAAGGACACCACAACAGAATGACATAGTAGAAAGGATGAACATAACAATAGTTGAAGCTACAAGAACCATGTTATTGCAGGGTAATGTAGCCAAATTGTTTTGGAGAGAAGTAGTTGGTACTGTTATATATACTCTAAACTGAGTACTAGTAAAGAGAGGTAACAATAAAACACCCTATGAGCTATGGTATGAAAAAACTCCTTGTGTAAGTTATTTAAAAAAAATTGGAAGTCAATGTTTTATTAAAAGAGATAACTACACTGAGAAATTTGATGCAAAATCTGATAAGGGAATTTTTCTTGGTTACTCTTTTAAGAGTAAGGCATATAAATACTACAATAACAGAAGTAAGAATTTTTTTGAAAGTGCTAATGTAAAATTTGATGATCTATCTTATAAGTCTAAAGGTACAAGCAGATCAGAACCTAAAGAGGATGATAATGAGGAAAAGTTTGTGATCATTGAATCGGAGGCAAAAAATAATGAAGAACTGACAAATGTAGAATTGGATGCTCAACTGGTAAGCAATGATAGTAAGGAAGAAGATGAAGAACCTGATGAAGAAGATGCAGAACCGACACATGCAATACCTAGATATGTCAGAATGAATCATTCACAAGAGAAAATAATTGGTGATAAGAATGCAGGTGTGCAAACTAGGATAAAGATCTGAGAGAACTCATGTTCGATAGCTACAATTGAACCTAAGACAGTTAAGGAAGCACTAAAGGATGATGATTGGGTGAATGCAATGAATCAAGAATTTTTAAAATGTGGCAACTGATCAACAAAGTACTATACACTTAGCATGTATCCTCGTCAGGGTTCGAGGCCGAGCCAGGCCCCGAGCAGGGGTTAGAGGGTGGCAGCCCCTGAGAAAAGCGGGGCTCCGGGGGCGAGAGCCTTTGAGAAATTTTTTTTTGCCATTTTTATTGATGAAAACCAACATTGTAATAAAACCATAAAAAGGTCGACTTTGTTTATTGCCCTAAAAATGCATGTTATAAGCGGCTGGGATGCTTAAGGCATCGTAATGTTGATGTACTATATTTGCTGGATAATAAGAAATATTGGACGGTTGTGTATGGTGGACGTAACCCATTTTAGGTGAACCATGTTAAATCTTTGTGTTATCTATGTCCTATTTTATTTCTTTATCTTTTGTATTTAAATTTGCATATAATTGTTAGTTCATATTTGCTTTGGATCTGCTTGAAACCCTAACAATTGGTATCAAAGTGAGGTTTTCTATAAATTGGCAGGACTTTTAGATTTGAGTGGGAGCAATGGAGGATTCCAAATTCAAGGTCAAAAAGTTTAACGACCAGGATTATTAGTTATGGAAAATGCAGATGGAGGATTACCTGTATCAAAAGGATTTGTGGCGGCCATTGGAAGGAAAAGCAAAGAAACTGACCATAATGTCAGATGAAGAGTGGGATATTTTAGATAGAAAGGTACTAGGATCCATTCGATTGTGCCTTGCACCGTCTATAGCATTCAATATAATAGAAGCAAAAATAACTGTAGATTTGATGGCAACATTGGCAAAGTTGTATGAGAAACCCTCAGCTTCGAGTAAGGTATTTCTTATGAAGCGTATGTTTAATTTGAAAATGAGTGAGGGAGGATCTGTAGCGGAGCACTTAAATGAATTTAATACAATTATCAGTCAATTATCTTTGATAAAAATTACTTTTGCAGAAGAGGTTAGAGCTCTCTTGATTTTATGTTCTTTGCCAGAAAGCTGGAATAGCTTGGTTATGGTTGTAAGTAACTCTGTCTTTGGTAAAAATACTTTGGTATTTGATGATATTGTAGGTGTTATCCTAAGCGAGTAAATGCGAAGGAAAAGCACAGGTGAGACTCCAACATCATCGGGTAGTGTTTTGAATGTGGAGAACAGAGGAAGATCAAAGGAAAGAGGAAAAGGCCCTGGGAATGAGAAGTCATGAGGGAAGTCAAACAAAGGATGCTCTCAATCTAGAGGAAAGAAAGATTGCTAGTACTACGGAAAGCCTAGTCATCTAAAGAAAGACTGTTGGTCTTGAAAAAACAAAGAAGGAGACAAAAATAAAAATGATAGTAAGGAAGCTAATATTGCAAGTAATACTTTACAAGATGCTTTAATCTTATGTTTGGATAATGTTAATGATTCCTAGGAAATAGATTCTGGGGCTTCATTTCATGCTACATCCCATAGAAAATATTTTCTAGATTATGTTCAAGGTGATTTTGGACAGGTATATTTGGGTGATGATGAGCCCTGTCAAATTGTTGGAAAAGGAAAGATAAAGATCAAGTTGTAGAATGGAAATGACTGGTTTCTGCAGAAGGTAAGACATGTTCCTAATTTAAGAAAAAATTTAATTTCTGTAGGGCAACTAGGTAATGAAAGTTGCATAGTTACCCTCTCAGATAGTATGTGGAAGGTCGCTAAAGGATCATTAGTAATAGCTAAAGGTGTGAAGGTAGGCACATTATATCTGTGTACAGGTAACACTTACTCTACCCTAGCTGCTATAGATAAAGTTACTTTAGGGACAACAACAATAAATGTTGCAAGAACAAATTTGATAATGTGGCACCATAGGCTTGGGCACAAGAGTGAGAAAGGGATGTAAACCTTCACTCCAAAAATCTATTGCTAGGACTAAAGAAGATTGATTTAGAGTTCTGTGAAAACTGTGTTTATGGTAAACAGAAAAGAGTCAGATTTCTCAAGGTTGGGAAAGAGAAGAAGAGTGAGAAGTTAGAGCTTGTACATTTAGATGTATGGGGACTGGCTCGGGTATCATCTCTTGGTGGCTCTCGTTATTATGTTATTTTTATTGATGACTCAACTAGACAAACATGGGTATATTTCCTAAAACAAAAATCAGATGTTTTTGAAACTTTTAAGAAATGGAAAGCTTTGGTTGAGAATGAGACAGGAAAAAAGTTGAAGTGTCTCAGATCAGATAATGGAGGTGAGTATTGCAGCAAGGCATTTGAAGATTACTGCTCATTAAATGGGATTCTAAAGCAGAAAATAGTTCCTGGAACTCCACAGGAAAATGGTGTGTCAAAGAGAATAAATAGGACTATCATGGAATGCGCGAGGAGCATGAGATTGCATGTTGGATTGCCCTTACATTTTTGGGCAGATATTGCAAATACTGTTGTTTATTTGATAAATAAAGGACCTTCAACCCCTTTGGATGGTGGTATTCTAGAGGAGGCATGGACTGGTAAAAAGGTAAATTATTCTTTTTTTTTTAAATTTGGTTGCAAAGCTTTTGTCCATGTTGATAAAGAAAATAGAACCAAGATTGATGCTAAATCTCATAAATGTACCTTCATTGGATATGGGATAGATGAATATGGCTATCGGTTATGGGATTTTGAAAATAAGAAAATAATTAGAAGTAGAGATGTTATATTCAATGAGAAGGTTATGTATAAAGAACAGATGCAGGAAAAGAAGCATGAACAGGACAAACAAGAATATGTGGTGTTGGATGAGATTCCTAAAAATGAAATGCCACCAGTACCTAATGCTCAGCAACAATAGATTGTCCCACAAACTCCTGTAAGTGTTAGACATTCTACGAGGACAAGTAGACCCCTTGAAAGATTTTCTCCTTCTTTGTATTCTATTTTATTAATGGATTCTAGTGAACTAGAAGAATATGAAGAAGCAATGCAGGTAGATGCCAAACAACAGTGGGAGCTAGGCATGAAAGAGGAGATGGACTCCTTGATGAAAAATAAGACTTGGGACTTAGTCCCTTTACCTGCAGAAAAAAAAAGCCTTGCCTAAAAAATGGGTTTATCGACTAAAAGAGGAGGAAGGAGATCAGAAAATATATAAGGCCAGACTTGTGGTAAAAGGTTTTGCACAGAAAAAGGGTATAGATTATGATGAAATATTTTCTCTAGTTGTAAAAATGACTTCAATTAGAATTGTACTTAGTCTTGTGGCTGCACATGATTTACATCTTGAACAATTAGATGTCAAAATAGCTTTTCTCCATGGAGATTTGGAGGAGGAAATTTACATGTTGCAACCACAGGGATATGAGGTCAAAGGTAAGGAGAACTTGGTGTGCAGGTTGAAGAAAAGTCTGTATGGCCTAAAGCAAGCACCCCGATAATGGTATTTAAAATTTGATAGTTTCATGGCTGAACATGGTTATCATAGATGTCATTCTGATCATTGTGTATATTTTAATAGATTTGATAATGGCAGTTATATTATCCTATTGCTTTATGTTAATGACATGCTTGTTGCTGGGTCTAACATGCAACATATAAATGATCTTAAACAGAAATTAGCCAGGTCATTTGCTATGAAGGATTTGGGTGCAGCTAAGAAAATTCTTGGTATGAGGATTACATGGGATAGGAAAAATAGAACCTTGAATTTGTCCCAAAGTGAGTATATAAAGAAGGTGTTGAAAAGATTTAACATGCAGGATGCAAAAGCAGTTAGTACACCTTTGGCTAGTCATTTCAAATTGACTAAGGAGATGTGCCCAAAGGCACAGGAAGAGGTGAATAAAATGTCTAACATCCCGTATTCATCAACTATTGGCAATTTGATGTATGCAATGGTATGCACAAGGCCAGATATTGCACATGCAGTGGGAGTTGTGAGCAGGTTTATGAGTAATTTGGGTATGGAACATTGGAATGCTGTGAAATAAATTCTTCAGTATTTGAAAGGAACTACTATGAAGGCATTACTTTTTAAAGGATTTAATGTTGCTCTGAGTGGATTTGTTGACTCTGATCTGGTAAGTGATATTGATTCACGGAGGAGTACTACAAGGTATTTTTTTTACTATAGGGGGAACTGCAGTCAGTTGGATTTCTAGGCTGCAAAAGGTTGTTGCACTTTCAACCACTGAAGCTGAGTATGTTGCTACTACAGAAGCCAACAAGGAGATGATTTGGTTATAATGTTTTCTGGAGGAATTGGGTCAGACACAAGAGGGTAGCCCATTGTATACTAATAGCTAGAGTGCCATTCATCTTGCGAAGAACTCTGCTTTTCATTCAAGGACAAAGCACATTCAGCTCAGGTACCACTTCATCCGGACTATTTTGGAGGAGGGTAAGTTATGGCTTGAGAAGATTCATACAAGTGAGAATCCTGTCGATATGTTCACGAAGGCAGTTCCATAGGAGAAGCAGATTTCTTCATCAGTTTCTATTGGTCTTCTTGATTGATAATTGTGGAATTTATACCAATCGAGTCCTAGTGTTTTATCCAGTAGATGCTGCATGTACAGTGGTGTCGTGTAGTATCCAGTCTCCAAGTGGGAGATTGTTCGGTGTGGAGCCTGATCAGTCTCCAAGTGGGAGATTGTTGAAATGTGGTGACTGATCAGCAAAGTACTGTACACTCAGCACATATCCTTGCTGGGGTCTGGGGCCAGGCTGGGCCCCGGGAATTGTTAGTTCATATTTGCTTTGGATCAACTTGAAACCCTAACAAGAATGAGATCAAATTGAGAATAATTAGACATGGTCACTTGTTCCTAGACTAGAGGATAAGAATGTAATTGGAACAAAATGGGTTTTTAGGAATAAAATGGATGAAGAAGGAAAGATTGTAGGAAACAAGGCAAGGTTAGTTTGCAAAGGGTATGCTCAAGAGGAAGGTGAGGATTATGGTGAAATATTTGCACATGTTGCCAAATTAGGAGTAAGAATGTTTTTGGCATTTTCTGCATATAAGGGATTCAAAGTTTACCAAATGGATGTCAAGGTTGCCTTTTTAAATGGGATTCTAGAAGTAGAAGTATACTTTGAACAACCGGATGGATTTTCCTTGATCGTTGATAAGGACTTGGTGTGTAAATTGCACAAAGAACTATATGGTCTAAAATAGGCACCGAAGGCATGGTATGAGACATTACATGTACATTTGATCAAAATTGTATTCCAACGTACTAGTGAGGACAACAATATTTATTTGAAGACTGATGGAGACAAGATGCTGATAGCAAAAGTGTTTCTTGAGGACATAATTTTTAGTGGAAATGATGATATCTGTATGGAATTTGCTGATATAATGAAAAAGGCATTTGAAATGTCTCTAATCAATGAAATTAAGCTCTTTATTGGCTTATAGGTCCAACAATTGGATGGTGTTATCTTTATTCATCAGACCAAGTATATCAAAGAGGTGTTGAATACTTTCAGCATGGAAGACTGCAAATTGGTAGGAACACCAATGGTGACAATTTGCAAGTTGTCAAAGGAAGATGATTCCCCTATTGTTAGTAAAAAAGAGTATAGATCTATGATTGGCAAGCTACACTATGTTTTCCATAGCAAACCGAACATTGCTCATGTTGTCGAATTAGTGGCTAGATTTCAAAAAGAGCCTAAAGAGAGTCACATGGTGGCTATGAAGAGAATTTTTTGATATCTCAAAGGCATAGTAGAATATGGTTTATGGTATCCCTATAAAGGAGATTTTACTTTATATGTCTTTACTGATGTTGATTGGTCAGGTAATGTGCATGATAGGAAAAATAGAATCAGTGGAGCTTTTCTACTTGGAGGAATATTAGTGGCGTGGATGAGAAAGAAACAAACTTGTGTTTCTCAATATACAGCTGAAGCAGAGTATGTAGCTGCATCCATGAATTGCACGTAGGCAATATGGATGAGACATGTGTTATAAGGATTCAAGATAGATATATCTAAACTGGCGACTATCTATTGTGATAATACAAGTGCAATAAATATTTCTAAGAATCATGTACTTCATTCCAAAACCAAGCACATTGAATTGAAATATCACTTCCTAAGGGACAAAGTTCAAGAAAAGGAGGTGAAGATGGAATATGTGAAGAGTAAAGATCAGTTAGTCGATATCTTTACTAAGCTCTTACCGAAGGCTACCTTTGAGTTTCTTAGAGGTAAACTAGGGGTTAGACCCCTACACTGGAAGAACTAGAATGATAAAGATCCATCAATCCTATGGATTTCATGTTTATTTTTCACTAAAGATTGATGAAGGTGCAGGCTACTCCTTTGGGGGAGCAAGTTTGATGTAAAGTTATGATTTAATGCTATGTTATAATATTTATAATTTGAGTAGTAGAGATGATGGTAGAGGCAGCAGAAAAATTGAAGATAAGTGATGCTTTTACATCTTTAGAATTATTGTTAAAGGGGGACATGAAAAGAAAAGAAATCCGATATGGGAGAAGAGAAAAGATCAGATTGAGAGAAGCATTGGTTTAAGGGGGAAATGACAAAAAGAGGAGAACCGACAGATGATGTAATATCAGCAAGCAAGTTGTAGATGATGATGTTACTCTGATTATATATCTGATTAGTGTTGTTATCAATGCCAAACTGGGAGATTGTTGGCATTTGGCATAACCGATGTAGATGGAGGTGATGCAATTTAAGACTGATGACTGCACCGGTAAAGGATAGAAGTCTATTTGTGATGAAGAGAATGAGATTCTATTAATAGATGACTGATAACTCAATGATGAACTGATAGTACCAAATTGGTACTGAGAGGGGGGGTGAATCAGTACAGACAAAAACACATTCATAAAACTAGTTTGTTAGCAAACATTGTGCTTTGGTACACAAACAGTAACACCAGTCTTAAACAGAGTACAACCGTCAAAACTCAGAATAACTGAGACAAGCATAAACCAATTGACACTTATCTTTTCATACAATCTAATACTTTATTTCTATTTCACCCTAGTGCATGAATAGGTAATCTATCATCAAAAATATAAATAGCTAGATCAACATGATTTACCTTCAGACATAAATCACTTAAACCATCACATGAGTAACACCACACATGACACATAGATTTTTCACGTGGAAACCCAACTGGGAAAAACCACAGTGGGGATGAATACCCACAAGCTATTTTTGAACTCTTTAGAAGTCCGCTTTGTTAGGAGCCTTGTCCGGTTAAAGACTGATACAATAGGTTCTGTTCGGAGCTGATCCTGTTAGGGATCACCCGATTAAGGGATGTCTAGAATACCCGGTTAAGGGTTAAACCCTGTTAAAGGTTACCTTGTTAAAGGATTTCAAGAACTCAATGGTTTTGAGTTACCCTGTTAAAGGATTTAAAGTAAGCCAGTTAAAGTTACCCTGTTAAGGGATTTCCCAACTGTTGAAGTGGTTAGAGATCAACAGGTATTACAATGATCTAGTAAGAGCACTCAATGCTAATGCAGATCCGCTTTAGCTCCTCTTTACCTTCTGCACTTACACACTGTAGGTATCACTTCTCTCCTCTAGTCTGGAAAGAATCGCGTATTTCTTCACTTGGATACACACACACAACTTTTTCCAACAACCTCAGAAAGAAACACAACATTGACCTTATAGGAAATAGAAAGGTCAGTAGCATAAACCCTAAACCCTAAACCTGTTAGGTTAAGGAATTAAAATGGTTCAATCCTGACCATTGAGCACATTGCATTAAATGCAATAGTCTTGAACTGATCTCAAGATGTTCTCCATCGTTCGTTTTCCACTGCTTTCATGCTAGCTGATAACCCATCACGCATTTTCACCATTTATAGACTTCGCACATTCTCAAGGTAGATAGAAACACTCTCCTTCATGCAAGATCCTTCATGCACACAAGGCTGACATGGAAACATGATCTGTTCTTCATTATAATGCTAACTCATCACACAAAGTCACCAGGTGAGTCACACAAGCTTGAAGCACTTCAACCAAAAACCCTAAAGTTGAAACTACCAATCGGTAGTCATACAAAGCTTCCATGTACCGGTTCCCATAACCACATGCCGGTTCACCTTGAACAAACACATCTCTTCACTTTGGCACATGTACTGGTTCTTGGTAACATACCAGTTCTCTCTTCTTCAACATATTGACATCAATGACAACATACAATGTCATCATGTCCTCATACCGGTTCACATAATGCCAACAATCTCCCCCTTTGGCATTGATGGCAATATACAAAGATATCCCTCCGCTTCACATCTTCTCCCCCAATTTCTGTAGATATCTTCTTCACTTCACTTCTTCTCCCCCATTGACAACAATGCCAGGAGGCACAAGCTTTGTTGTTCCATTATGTTGCTCCCCCTAGGGAGTAGCATCCTTCAACACATAAATCCTGAAAAAAAATTTGACTATGCAATACCTGACTGATGTGGAGCATATACCTTTAGTTCACCTCCTGAAGGGGCAACACCCCTAATTCACCTCTTAAGTACATAAATGTAGCCTTTGGGAGAGGCTTGGTGAATATGTCTGCTAACTACTCCTTACTCAAAACATTTTCCAGTGCAATCTCTTTGTTCTAAACCTTTTCCCTTAAGAAATGATACTTCAGCTCAAAGTTCTTGGTTCCAAAATGTAAAACTGGATTCTTGGAGATGTTAATTGCACTATTATTATCATAAAATATACTTACTGGTTCAGATATAGGAATTTTGAAGCCATTTAATACATGCTTCATCCAAATTGTCTGAGTGCACTTCATGAAAGCTGCAACATACTCTGCTTTCGATGTAGACTGAGAGATACAACTCTGCTTCTTACTCATCCATGAGACCAGTCTACCATTGAGAAAGAATACACTATCGGTTGTGCTCTTCCAGTCATCCACATTACCTACCCAATCAGCATCTGTGAATACTTTCAAGTTGAAATCCTTGCTATATGGATACCACAATCCATAATCAATAGTTCCCTTCAGATACCTAAGAATCTGCTTGACTGCAACCAAGTGGGATCCTCTTGGACTTTTCTGAAACCTTGCAGTAATGCCAAATACATGTGCAATGTCTAGTCTGCTATGCACTACATAATGCAACTTACCAATCATTGATCGGTATTCCTTCTCATTAACCAATACGTTGTCATCCTCTTTGAATAGTTTACAACCGGTCACCATCGGTGTACCAACTAGTTTGCTATCTTCCATGCCAAAGGTCTTCAACACCTCTTTGACATACTTGGACTGAGTGATAAAGATTCCATCTTTCATCTACTAAATCTACAGTCCAATAAAGAACTTAATCTCCCCTATGAGTAACATCTCAAACTCTTTCTTCATCTCATCTGCAAACTCATGACTCATCTTGTCATCTCCACCAAAGATAATGTCATCAACAAATACCTCATAGATCAGGATCTAATCTCCTTTAGATTTCAAGTAGATATTGCTATCTTCACTTATTCTCTCAAATCCAATCTTCACAAGATGGGAGTGCAGGTGTTCATACCAAGCTCTAAGTGCCTGCTTTAGACCATACAAGGATTTATGTAGCCTACATACCATGTCATTGTCTTCAGATAGGGCAAACCCATATGGTTTCTCTATATACACCTCCTCTTCAAGTACACCATTTAGGAATGCAAATTTTACATCCATTTGATATACTTTGAATCCTTTAAAAGCTGCATATGCAAGAAGCATACGAACTCCTTCCAACCTGGCTATAGGAGAAAAGGTTTCTCCATAGTCTTCTCCTTCTTCTTGGGCATATCCTTTACACACCAATTTGGCTTTGTTTGTAATCACTTTGCCATCCTCATTCAGCTTATTTCTAAAAACCAATTTGGTACCGATGACATTTTTATGCTCCAGTCTAGGTACCAAAGACCATGTATCATTTCTCTCTATCTGGTCAAGTTCCTCTTCCATTGCCTTGATCCAGTCTTCATCTTTATGTGCCTCTTTGAATGATTTAGGCTCAAATTCAAAGATCATACATGAGTTTTCTCTGACCTTTCTTCTTGTAAGGATTCCTACATCCTTATCTCCTATGATCTGCTTAGGATCATGATTCAGCTTGACATACCAAGGAATGGTCTTAACAGATTCCTCTTGCTTTTCTTCTTCATCCTCATCTCCATCAGTATCAGCATCTACATCTACTAGTGTAGGAACACTGTTACTGGTACTTGGTTGACTGACAACCAGTTCATTTATCACTTGATCACTACCAGTTTCCTTAGTTTTCTCAAAGGTTTCATCAACTCTCACATTGATGTTTTCCATAATTCTCTGAGTCCTATTATTGAAACACTTGAGAGCTTTGCTCTTGGTGGAATACCCTAGGAATATTCCCTCATCACATTTCACATCAAATTTGCTCTGGTGTTCACTCCTCTTAATGTAACATTTGCTACCAAACACTCTAAAGTAGCTAACCAAAGGTGTCTTACCATTCCAATACTCATAAGGAGTTTTATCCTTACCTTTCTTGATGAGTACCTGGTTCATTGTGTAGACTGCAGTGCTCACCACTTCTCTCCAAAAGGTGTGATAAACCTTTCCTTGAATTAGCATTGTTCTTGCTGCTGCAACCATAGTCCAATTATTCCTCTCTTCTAGGCCATTCTATTGTGGAGTCTGGGGGGTAGATAGTTGCCTCTTGATGCCATGTTCTTCATAGTACTTGTTGAATTCACCGGAAGTGAATTCCCCTCTTTGATCAATTCTAAGGCACTTGATCCTTTTACTGCTTTCCTTCTCCACTAATGCTCTGAAAGCTTTGAACTTTCCAAAAGCTTCAGACTTATCTTTCAATAATGTGACCCACATCATTCTTGAGTAGTCATCAGTGGGAATCATGAAGTACCTATCACCCTACACACTCCTAGTTTTCATAGGACCACACAAATCAGTATGCACAAGATCAAGTAAATTGTCAGTAGTGAAAGGTTTACCTTTAAAGGTTGAGGAAGACATTTTCCCCAGTTGACACTCTCTACACAAGGTATTTTCCATTTTTCTCAGCACCAGCAACCCTCTAACTACCTTGATCTTACTGGCCTTCACAATATTATCAAAGTTTACATGGTAGAGTCTCTTATGCCATATCCAGCTATCATTGAACTTGGCCATAAGATATGTACTGATATTTGCATTCAGCTGAAATAGGTTACCTTTGGTCTACATGCCGGTGGCCACCAATTCACCATTCTTTCCTTTGATTCTACATATTCCATTCTTGAATTCTAGAGTGAGACCACTATCATTCAACTAGGCAACACTTAGAAGGTTGTGTCTGAGACCATCAACCCAGTACACATTGTTAGCACTACTCTTTCCATTCAGAGAGATGGACCTTCTGCCTTTGACCATACATGGTGCATCATTACCAAAATGAACCACACCACCATCACACTCTTCCAAGGATAGAAACTTGCTCTGGTCAACAGTCATATGGTGAGAACAACCACTATCAATAATCCACTCATTGGAATTATCAAAGCGAGAGACAAGAGCCTTCTTGTCTGACACATCTTCCTTGATAGCAACAAACACAATATCTTCATTTTCTTCATCTTCTGATTCCTCATCTATGACACCTTCATCAACTGCCACAAAATAGTTTCTCCGGTTTCCTCCTTTGAATTTCTTGAACCTTTCCAATTTGTCCTTGTTGTCACCATTAGGATAGTTTATAGCAATATGTCCTATCTGGTTACAAGAAAAGCATTTCAAAGGGAGCTTACCTCTATATTTACTGGTTCCTTTAGGAATTTTTCTGGCAAGAAGAGATTCAAATTCCATCAGAATCTCCTCATCATCCATTTCTCTACTCTATCTTGGTTCACCATTGGTGCTTGCTTCTTTTCCTTTTCTGGATGGTACAGTAGAAGCTTTAAAAGTTGATTCAGTCTTCTGAACACTACCATCAAAACTATTTAGCTCATAGGCTGTCAACTTTGCAATGATGGAGTCTAGGGATACCTTAGTCTTGTCTATTGATCTCAACTTCTAAATAGAAGCAACCCTTATTGCATAGACCGGTAATAAGGATCTCAGAACTTTGCTTGCCACAGTGGAATCTTCCATTTTACCACCTGCACTCTTGATATCTTCAACAACAGTTTTGATTCTTATTCCATACTGTTGAATGGTCTCACCTTCAATCATCTGCATGTCTTCAAACTTCCCTCTAAGGCTTTCTTCCTTAGCTTGTTTTACATGCTCATCACCGCCATAGATATTTTCAAGAGTGTCCCATACTTCTTTGGGATTTACTTTATCTTAGACATCAATAAACTCAATGTCAGATAAACTACTAATTAGGGCTTCCATGAGTTGTCCATTCTCCTGCATCTCTCTCTTTTGGTCATTGGTGAGAGTACTAGTAGGGGCAACATAAGCATTCTCAACATAGCTCCAGTATTGAGCACCCATGCTTTTGATGTATATCTTCATTCTATCCTTCCATATATTGAAATTATCTTTGTTGAACTTTGGACCTTCCCTCTTCATCATTAGACTGGGATCTTTTCCTCAAGCGGTTAAGCTTATAACATAGAGGACCCAGAGGACGCTCTGATACTAATTGATAACTCAATGATGAATGGATAGTACCAAACTGATATTGACAGGGGGGGATGAATTAGTACAGATAAAAACACATTCATAAAACTAGTTTGTCAGTAGACATTGTGCTTTGGCAGACAAATAGTAACACCGATCTTAAACAGAGTACAACCGGCAAAACTCAGAATAACTAAGACAAGCGTAAATTGGTTGACACTTATCTTTTCATACAATCTAATACTTTATTTCTATTTCACCCTAGTGCATGAACAAGTAATCTATCATCAAAAATATAAATAGCTAGATCAACATGATTTACCTTCAGACACAAATCACTTAAACCATCACATGAATAACACCACACATGACACACAGATTTTTCATGTAGAAACACAACTGGGAAAAACCATGGTGGGGATGAATACCCACAAGCTATTTTTGAACTCTTTAGAAGTTCACTCTATTAGGAGCTTTATCTGGTTAAAGACTGATACAATAGGTTCTGTTAGGAACCGATCCTGTTAGGGATCACCCGGTTAAGGGATGGCTAGAATACCCGGTTAAGGGTTAAACCCTATTAAAGGTTACCTTCTTAAAGGATTTCAAGAAATCAATGGTTTTGAGTCACCCTGTTAAAGGATTTATAGTAAGCCAGTGAAAGCTACCCTGTTAAGGGATTTCCCAACTGTTGAAGTGGTTAGAGATCAATAGGTATTACAATGATCTGGTAACAGCACTCAATGCCAATGCAGATCCACTTTAGCTCCTCTTTACCTTCTGCACTTACACTCTGCATGTATCACTTCTCTCCTTTGGTCTGGCAAGAATCATGCATCTCTTCACTTGGATACACACACACAACTTTTTCCAACAACCTTAGAAAGAAGCACAACATTGACCTTATAGGAAACAGATAGGTCGGTAGCATAAACCCTAAACCCTAAACCTGTTAGGTTAAGAAATTTAAACAGTCCAATACTAACCGTTGAGCACATTGCATTAAATGCAATAGTCTTGAACCGATCTCAAGATGTTCTCCATCATTCATTTTCTACCGCTTTCATGGCGGTTGATAACCCATCACGCGTTTTCACCATTTAAAGACTTTGCACATTCCCAAGGTAGATAGGAACACTCTCCTGCATGCAAGATCTTTCACATGCACAAGGGTGACGTGGCAACATGATCTATTCTTTGTTACAATGCTAACTCATCACACAAAGTCACCGGTTGAGTCACACAGGCCTGAAGCACTTCAACCGAAAACCCTGAAGTTGAGACTACCAACCGGTAGTCATACAAAGCTTCCATGTACCAGTTCCCATAACCACATGCTGATTCACCTTGAACAAACACACCACTTCACTTTGGCACATATATCGGTTCTTGGTAACATATCGGTTCTCTCTTCTTTAGCATATTGACATCAATGACAACATAAAATGTCATCATGTCCTCATACCGGTTCACATAATGCCAACAATGACATGATCAGTTATTTGCGTTGTCATTGATGGCAACTGATGACAACTGATGTTCCTAATGTTTTTGTTTTGTCATCTAAGTGATTTGGTTTACCAAAAGATAGGGTCTATCGACAGAGAGATAAATTCTATGAAATAGGACTTTAACCGGTAAAGCTGAGTTGTTTTCATTGGATCCGATGATTGACAATGATTGGTGATTTGTGGTTTGGATGGTGAACTTGTATCATGGAAATGTGTATCTAAACAAAACTAGAACTTGTGAAGATTACCAAAAGGCGTGTTTCAAATTTCTGTTGAAGTTTTGCTAAGACTTTAGTAGCATTTAAGACCAATGAATAAATCATCAAACCCATAATGATTTCTGTTATGGAGGTGATCGACAGTGAGTCTACATGAAGTTGGTAACATGACACAACCCACGTGAAAGATTTAATTGTTGTTTTGGCATGATTCAAGGAATAATTTCTTGGGAATCAGTGAAACGCTTAGTAGAGTGTTTTGAGGGTTTGACTTTGGTACAAATCGGATTTTTCATGATGGGTTATGATCAACCAATGGTTGATATTGCATTGTAATTTTTTGTAATGATCTATATAACAATATGTGATGATCTCTTATGATTTGAATTGTAAATTCATGATGTAATTAGGGTTTTGTGGCTGACCTAGTTGAGATGGCTATTTAGGATGACACAGTTGATGTTTATTGTGTCGGTGGTCTTAGAGAATATGTTAAGTCATCCAGTGAAGTGTGAGATCTCCCTAAGAGTTGTAGAGTGTTATGTATAACTAGATCTAATCAAGCAATTGAAGAGATCATTTTCTTACTATTGTTCCCTAACAGTTGCAATAGGTTAAATCCCTTAACTCGGTAGGTCCTAAGAGGCCTTAAGCATTTAAGTCCCCTAAATGGGAAGCTCTCAAAAGAGTGTTAAATCCTCTCATGAGGTTGATCCTAATAGATCATCAAGCTCCTAACTGGGCTGCTAGGCAAATCCCTTAACCAGGCATATTGTAAGCTCCTAACAGGGCGTACTTCAAAATAGTACAAATATTTGTGGGTGTCAACTCCCATCGTGGTATTTCCCTATTTGGGTTTCCACATCAAAAACTTATGGTGTTCGTGTGTGGAATGTTTTTCATGAGATTTTATTGTTTATGTTTCATTTCATGCATTATTTTTGAGACACTGGTTATGATGTTTTATTAGAAGTTTATCAGAGGTTACTGGTACTGATAAGGAGTTGTTTGAGAAATTTTTTGATCTGGTTGATAAGGTTAATAAGTTGGTAAATGATCAAGTTTATATTATTTTTTTAGTGGTGAAAGTATTTATAGTTGTGGTAAATGATTTGATTAATGTGTTAAGAAAATATGATAAAGAGGTTGTTAGATCTAATTAAAGAAGTTGAGACATTTATTAAATGGTTTCAGATCTGATATAAGTTTAATTTTGAGTTAAAGTTTCAATTGGTCTTAATACTAATTCACCCCCCCTCTCAGTATTAACCGAATCCTCATAGGATTAACAGTTCTAACACATGTGTGACCCCTTAGGACCCCATATGACCCCTAACGACACCATATAAACCATTAGGACCCCATATTTCCCTTTACGACACCATATGACCCCTCGAGACACCATATGACCCCTTTAGACATCCTAGTACATGATATGATTCCTTAGGACATATATGACCCCTTATGACCAAATTATGTCCTAATGGTTCATATGGTGTCCTAAGGAGTCATATGGTGTTCTAATAGATTTATGGCCCCTTAGGGACACATATGACCCCTAACAACACCATATGACCCCTTAGGACCATATGATTTCCTAATGGGTCATATATTGTCCTAAGGGGTCATATAGTGTTCTAACACATGTGTGGCCCCTTAGGACCCCATATCACCTCTAACAACACAATATGACCCCTTAGGATCTTATGATGTCCTAAGGGGTCATATGGCATTCTAACACATGTGTGGCCCCTTTGGACCCCAAATGACCCCTAACGACACCATGTGACCCCTTAGGACTCCATATGAGCTCTAATGACACCATATCACCCCTTAGGACACTACATAATCCTTAGGACACCATATGACCTCTTACGACCCCATATGACCCCTTAAGACCTCAAATGACCCCTCAGGACACCATATGACTCATTAGGACACCATATGACCCCTTAGGACACCATATGATCCATTTTAACATCCTAGTACATGACATGATCACTTAGGACACCATATGACCCCTGAGGACACCATATAAACCCTTAGGACCACGTGATGTCCTAAGGGTTCATATGGTGTCCTAAGGGGTCATATGGTGTTCTAACACATGTGTGGCCCCTTCGGACCTCATATGACCCCTAAGGACACCATATGACCCCTTTAAACATCCCAGTACATGATGTGGCCCCTTAGGACACCATATAACCCCTTAGGATAATATGATGTCCTAAGGGGTCATATGGTGTCCTAAGGTGTTATATATTGTTTTAAGACATGTGTTGCCCCTTAGGATTGCAAATGACCCCTAACAACACCACCTGACCTCTAACAGAACCATATGACCCCTTAGGACAATATATGACCCCCAGGACACCATATGACCCCTAGGACCCCATATGACCCCTTCAGACATCATATGGTCCTAAGGGATCATATGGTGTCCTAAGGGATCATATGGTGATCTAACACATGTGTGGCCCCTTAGAACCCCAAACAACCCCTAATGACACCATATAACCCCCTAGGACACCATATGACCTCTAACAACACCATATGACCCACAGGATAGCATATGACTCCTTAGGATCCCACATGACCCCTTAGGACCCTATATGACCCCTCAAGACACCATATGACCCATTTTAACATCCTAGTACACAACATGACCCCATAGGACACCATATGACACCTTAAGACAATATGGTGTATTAAGGGGTCATATGGTGTTCTAACACATGTCTAGCCTCTTAGGACCTCATACGACCCCTCCAAACAACCTGACCCTTTTTAACTATTGGCAATTGACAATCAATTGATCAATTTCAATATGTTGTCATTGATGGAAACATGGCAACATGTTCCAACTTCATATTTTTGTTTAGTTGTGTACCGACAGGCACTTCACAAACACTTCACCAACACCAGCACCGACAGGTTGGATAGATTTCTTTGGTTATCGGCAATGCGGGCCGACATGGTTTACATTCAGGTTATCACTATTAGAGGCTGACATCACTTGAGAGATCCAACATTGGCAATTGTTTTGATAGGATAATGTGATAATGTTTTGTAATGCATAGTTTATGTAAGGGGTTATTTCAGTAAAGGTTTAGGGTTTAAGATCGGAACGGATAGAGCTTAACCATAACTATATTCAAGCATAGAAGATGCTATCTTTGCAGTTCAATCAATTCTTTGGATTCTAGTCTAGATTTGTATGTAGTTAGTGAGCCTCCTTTTGTGATTGAGTGGTGTGCTCTAGGATGTAAGCCTTCCTGCAAGTGTAGACCCCTATACTTTTTAATATCTCTTCATATGGCTAGTGGATTGATATTGTGGGTCAAAAATCCCACCGTGGTTTTTCCTCTTTGATGTTTTCCACATATAATTATATGTGTTATAGTATTCATTTCTGTGACTGGCTTATTGGTTGCTTTACTTCTTTCAATTATATATGTACTGGTATATCGATGGGTGTATGCATGTTTTAATACGATTAAAATTGATCATTTTTGGCAGAAAATTGATTCACCCCCCCTCCCCTCTTAGTGTTCTTGGATTCCAACAATTGGTATCAGAGCCTTGTGCCTCAAAGGAAGTTTAATAGCTTGAGGAAGATCCTAAATCCAAAATCCATGGATATGAATTTGGAGAAGCAACTTGAGGTGGCACTTGAAGATTATGATGTTGAAAGGATGAAGAACTTGAAGCTACAAGATAAATTGAATTCTGCTTAGGAATTCATTCTTGTCCTACAGGAGAGGTTGTCATTTGTTCAGGCTAGGAGGAAGGAACTTTTGCAAAATAAGGATAATGATGAGAAAGATGCACTTAATGAAAGATGTCCAAAGCTGAGTCAGGAGAACATGGTCATGAGGAATGAAATGCAAGTTATAACTATGAGGATGTCTAAAGAGATTGAAGACCAGAAGAAAAATGAAGAAAATCTTGTTGTATCTTTGAAAAACAAGTTTGAAGAATGTGGTAGGTTGGTTCATGAGAATGATATGTTGAGAACCGATTTAGTGCAATTCCAGAGTAATGAACAAGAGCTTGAGAGACAAATGATAATTTTGAGAGATGATTTGACTATTGCAAGTGAGTATAAAGAAAAATTCAAGATTACTTCAGCATAGCTAGATGAGTTATTGAAGAGACAAAGATAGAATGGAGATTCCAATGGACTTGGATTTGAACAAGGACAGAGTTCCGGTACTACAAATAAAGATCAAAATCGTAAGGCACCGGTAAGGCAATTTAATTCTTATAAATTTAATGGTAGATGCTTTGTTTGTAATAAATTTGATCACATGGCTAGGTAATGTAGAAATAGAGCAAATCATAACCCTGATTCTGCTCCCGGTCAATGTTCTAAATGTAATAAGTATGGTCATAAGACAGAAGATTGTAGAATGAATGTTAAATGTTATGCATGTGGAAAATTTGGACATATGGCTAATCATTGCAGGTCAAGAAATTACACTGGTTTTAGCAAAGCAATTCAAAAGAACAATGTTACATGCTATACATTTAATGAGGTTGGTCATATTGCTAAGTTCTGTAGAAGCAGAAATCCATCGGTTGGTAATGATGGATCAAATGAGAAAGGAAAAGATAAGGTTAATGAAATATGACAAGATCATGCCCAGAGATGGGTCAGGAAGACAAAAGAACAATCAGCAAATGGAAATGCACCGGTTACTCAACCGACATAGGAGGTTGCTCCTGCACCAACAGGAAGCTCATCTGGTAACTAAGGCAGATGCCTTAGGGGTAGGAAAAATTCATGAAGATATTTCATATACCCCAAGAAGAGGTTCTGGAAGATGTTCAAGACATTGGATATTCTCATCCAACATGCAGATGTTTGATCAAGATCCGGTATCTTCCACCAGAAGTCATTAATATCAATGACAGATTAGGGTTTCTTAGAAGTTAAAAGGTCAAATTCACTTCATTTCTGATCAATTTACATTCAAAGTGATTCAAAGGAAGTCTAAGACAATTCAGTGCAATTGATATCATCTTCAGCGATTTCACCAGTGATTGGAAGAGTTCTTAGGGTCTTTCACCGACAGCTATTCATAGATATTTATCTTTCATCATGGAAGTAGGATCATCATTTGTACCTATTTTTATTGCAAATCCTACTGTTGTTGAGGTCAAGGACCATCCCAGGTCGATTCTCAAGCGATATCTGCATGTTGCTACCCTAGATGATTCGGTTGGCGCTTTTTCCTGTGTCCCAGAAGGAGTCGTGTATGTTGAAGATGTAAGAGCTTGCATTCACTGTCATATTTAGGATTTGGGAATTGAGTGATATTAAGAACATGTACATGAGTGAGCCAATGGGAGATTCTGGAAAGATTAAGCCCGAATACTAACATATTGAGGATCTAGGGTTTATCAGCATTCCAGATATTCTAGAATTTGAAGATGAATTTGTTAGGTATGTTTTGAGTAGAGTGCATGGAGAGTTTATTTGGTTGGATAGACTGTATGAGATTTCAAAGGAGGCCATCATGGCAATCACTGGTTTACCGCATGTCGGACAACATCCCAAGAAGAAGGTTTCTAATGATCAGGGTAACAAGATCATTGGCACAACATCAAACAAGAAATCAATGAGGATTAGTACTATCACCAACACAGATATCTGATTCAGAAGCATTGTCATTGGTTATAAGGTAACTCAATCAAACTGACTGAATTTTATTCCTAGCTCATGCATTTATGCAGCTCATAAATGATGAGGGAGAATGAGAAGTTAGATCTATGGGATTGGATGTTAGATGAATTTTGTATTAACCTTGGAAAGATCAAAGGAGAAAAGAAGGGATCTATAGCGTAGAAATTAGGAATCATCACAAGATAAGTAGATCAATCAAAACACAAGACATGATAACTCAATCATGAGAGCACTCATTGCAAATGAACCTAATCCTAAGCACACTCAATAGAGATATGAAAACAAAGCAATCAAAATGAAAGATTATGCAAACCAAATGCAGAATTGAATGCTCCTTCCATGCGGCTCCATTGTTGGTCTTTCCTCTTCAAATGGATTTGTGGATCTCACCTACAAGTGCACATACAATTGAAAGCAAGATTGATGAAAAACTCAAGAGTACTAGAAGCATAAGTTCGGTAGTTTGATTAAGGATTCGGATTCAGGATTGAAGAAATTCATCCAATTTATAGAGAAATTGGAGAAATGAACAAATTAGCATGATAGTGATTCGAATGGAAATTCAAATCAAGAATAGCAAAATTATGACATATCTATGACAAATTGCTATGCAAGGCTTATGAAAATTCATGACAAATTTCTATGTCAAGAATTTATGACAATTTATGACAAATTCTATGACAAATTTCTATGTCAAGAATTTATGACAATTTATGACAAATTCTATGACAAATTTCTATGTCATTTCCATAAATTTAGGAGAGAAATAGGAGGAAATTGAAATTAAGAATTAAGAAATTAGAAAATTTAGAAAAAGAGGAATTAAGAAATTAGAAAATTTAGAAAAAGAGGAATTAAGAAATTAGGAAATTAAGAAATTGATGAAAATTAGAAATTAAGTAAATTAATTAATAATTTGTCATTTATTAATTAATTCACAAAAGAGGAATAATTAGCCAATTAAATGAATATTTAATTGTGACAAGAAGACTTAGGATAAATAAATAAATTATTAATCCTAGAGGAAGAAATGACAAACAAGGTTAGATGATTAAATCATGAAACCCTAGAAGATGAATTCGAAATGCGAGAATGACAATTAGGTCTTGATGAAGATAATTGATATCGATCATGATTTTGGATTGATAAATGACCAGTGTGATAAATGATTTGATTGAGAAAATGCACCAATTGATGAGGAACAATGACAAATTGATCCAAATTGACACGATTGAGAAGGACGATGATCGATGACAAATTGATCGTTAAATAACAAGATTGACAAAAAAGACAAGGATTGATGATGAATCATGATTGAAAATTGCTATCGACAAGACCTAATTCGAAAGCGAGAAAAATGAGGAATGTAGAAGAATGACTCGATGTTCGCAAATGATAAAGACCAAGTGCGTAACATAGGAGAAATGTTAATGCGACGCAAAAACCTAAAATGAGGCAATGCGTCAATGTTAAAGTATGACCTCGCAAGCGTTGACCATTTTTAGGTGTCTACAGGATCATTCCAGTATGGAAACCTAATTGTCTGTTTAATGTTGTTTTTCATCAATGAGACTCCTAGTTTTGGGAAGAGAAAATGGGCATTCGATATCCTGGTAGGGACGCAACTAAAATAATCAACTGCTATATTAGGTAGTTAGAGAGATGACAAAGTGTGAGGTTACTTTAAAGCATTTCAGAAGGCTATGAATTCTAGGGTGAGAGTTCCAAAGCACATTGTTGAGAAGTAATCAACCAAGATATGCTTCATGGTCAAGAAAAATGAAACTTCAATGGAAGTTGTAAGGCCCCAGAAGATTTGGATTGAGGAAATGGGTTATGAAGTTGATGCTTACATTCTTTATGCTTATGCATAGATGCTAATTGAGGCACCTATTGATGAAATTGTAAAAACCTTTGGTACTACTACTAAGCAGAAGAAGCAAGAGGTTGAGTTCAACTAGAAGAAGAGAGAGAAGTAGGAAGGCAAGGCAAGTAAATTGGTTGAAAAGGTTTCACAAGAAATTAAAAAATTAATTGATGTTGTTCTGGAGAAAGGTGGGAAAAGGAAAGAGCCAAAAATATTCATTGAGCCTATTGCAGCAAAATCTAGATCTGATGATGACACACCCTTAGCATTCAAAAGGGTATTGAGGAAGAAAACTGAAGAGACTAAAGTAGAAGCTAAGAAGCAACCGGTTAGGAAAGTTACTATTAGGGTACTGACATAGAAGTGAGCACCAAAAGAAACACCTGTAGCCCCATCCGGTACTGGAAGGAGGAAGAAGAAGAATGACATTGATCTTGCACTTGAATCTGGTAATGTAACTATTATTCCACCAAAGACTTGTGCAGAATTAGTTGATGAAATTACTAAAGATGGTATGTTAAAGAATGTACAATTTTATTATGATCATTTGGATAATGATGAACAAAGAGAAGTAGAGGAAGCAGTTTTGTTGTATTTGGATATATATAAGAAAGCCTTGTTATAAATTGAAAACCAAATACCGACACGGTTATATGACATACTAGATGCTAGAATATTATTAGCAATGGAAGAGGAAAGGAATTTAAAGTTTCAGGAATTGTTATCTGTTTGTGTTTCTATTACTCTAGAGGAGATGGACAAGATACTTGAAGTTGCAGATAAGAAAACCTTTAATAGCAAGCATAGAATAATCACTTATGTTAGGTAGGGTCAATGAGATAGTCAAGGAGACACACAAGGTATGGGCTAAGTTCATTGAATATAATCATGGTTTTTACACTTCACCAGAACCTAAGAAAGATACTACAGACATCCTGATTGAAGGGAAAGGTAAAGGTATTATGAGTACTTCACCCTCAATTTTGAAAAACATTAAGATAGTGGATATTGAACCCTCGATAGATACAAATGTATAGGAAAATGTTGATATATCGGTAGATATAGAAAGTGTAAAGGTTGCAAGAATACAAGTTACTAATGTTGAGGACAATAGTCCTACAAATCAGATTGTATAGGATGAGGTTACGGTTCCTAGGGAGGAACCGACAATTACTGAGACTGTACCAAGTGGTGAAGCCATAGATGCATGCGAGGAATCTATAAAATTTAAAGCATCAAAGGAAGAGAAAGGGGAATTTGATAGGGAATTGGTAGTGAGTCCATCATTGTTGTCAATTGACACCTTGCAGGTTGAAAAGAAAAGCTTAACCAAGATGAGTTCTACTGAACTCATGATGATGGTTGCATAGAAAATGATGGAGGAAGGATCTATAGATAAAGGTTTTATTGATCAGTCTATCACTATTTTGCATAGACTTGTCCCAGAGTACAAATTTGACAATGAAGTGAGCCCATCCAGTAAGCTTAACATAATCACAAAACACATTTCAAAGGATTTTTTAGTCTTTACAGCAGATATCAAACCAACAAGCACTAGAGAGATTCACACAAGCAAAGAGAGATACATTTGATCAAATCATTCAATTGGAGAGGAAGGAGATTAATATTTATAGAGTATGATAACTCTTTGAGGCAGTGTACTAATATTTATAGTATGTTGTAACATAGGTTTACTCATAGCTGAGACAGATAAAAAGATTAAGGATATTCAGGAGGGGATTGTAGGTATAGTCAATTTTGTTGATGGATTGAATTCATTGACTACATCTATTGATGGTTAGATTTTGGTTTTGGAAGCCCAATTTTTTTCTCTTGAGAGGGAAAAAGATAAAATCATAAGGAGAACGAGAAGTCTTAGAGGATTGGTGAGTCCTCGGTTGGATTCATTATGTGTACGTAAGAAGGAGTGTATAGATATGGTTGGTAAGCCCACACTAGCAAAGCTAAATGAGAAAGAATCATTTGCCGATATGCTAAATGGACTTGTATCTATTTCTAGCACTTTCAAATCTGGTTGGGATACTTATCTAGAGCTGTTGGAGAAGGCTTATCCAAAAAATTTCAAGTGTATTCAGCTCTGGTAAGGTATTTTGGGACATACTCATTGTACAATCTTTCATTCTTCGTCCCAGTTTTTGAATTTTTGGTGTTTTTGATGGCATTGATGTCAAAGGGGGGGTATAGGTGAAAAATATATTCTTGGCATCGAGAGATATGGAGTATTTTGTTCAAATGGATATTCAGCTCGGGGAGAGTAGGCTCATGATGAAACCGACAGATGGAAACCATGATCATTTTTCACATGAGTGTTGTCATCAATGCCAAAGGGGGATATTGTTGGCACTTGACACTCAACTAGTTGGTTTCAATATATTTTCATTGATGGTAGCATGGCAACATGTTTCAGCTTCATATTTTGGTTTAGTTGTGTACTAGCAGGTACGACACAGACACTTCATTGGCAGGTTGGATAGATTTCTTTGGTTACCGGCAATGTAGGCCAACATGGTTTACATTCAGGTTATTAGTATTGGAGGCTGACATCACTTGGGAGATTCAGCATCAGCAATTGTTTTGATGTTCATGTATTTATGTTATTGAGCTGACATGTATATTCATATTGTAATTAGCCTTGTAAGTCGACATAAGACATGATAGATTGTAAAGGGGTGTATTAGTCAATTGATTAGATCATTTTGTAATATGGAAGATAGGATAATATGATAATGTTTTGTAATGTGAAGTTTATCTAAGGGGTTTTTCCAGTAAAGGTTTAGATTTTCAGACCAGAACAGACAGAGGTTAACCAGAACTGTACTCAGGCATAGAAGATGCTATCTTTGCAGTTCAATCATTTCTTTGGATTTTAGTTTGGATTTGTATGTAGTTAGTGAGGCTCCTTTTGTGATTGAGCAGTGTGCTCTAGGTTGTAAGCCTTCCTGCAAGTGCATGCCCCTATATTTTGTAATATCTCTTCATAGGGCCAATGGATTGATATTGTGGGTCACAAATTCCACCATGGTTTTTCCTTTTTGAGGGTTTCCATGTATAATTATGTGTGTTATGGTATTCATTTGTGTGATTATCTTATTGGTTGCTTTACTTCTTTCAATTCTATATGTACCGATATACCAGTTGGTGTATGCATGTTTTAATAAGGTTAAAATTGATCATTCTAGGAGAACACTAATTAACCCCCCCTCTTAGTGTTCTTGGATTCCAACAGTAATATCCTGGTAGGACACCATATGACCCCTTAGGACAATATGATGTCCTAAGGGGTCATATGGTGTCTTAAGAGGTCATATGTTGTTCTAACACATGTGTGGCCCCTTAGGACCATATATGACCCCTCAGGGCACTATATGACCCTTTTTAACATCTTGATATGTACGACATGACCCCTTAGGACACCATACGATCCCTAAGGATACCATATGACATCCCAAGGGGTCATATGGTGTTCTAAGGGTCATATGGTATTGTAACGCATGTGTTTCCCCTTAAGACTCCATATGACCCCTAACGACACCATATGACCTATTTCAATGTCCTAGTACACAAAATGACCCCTTAAGACACCATATGAACCCTTAAGACACCATATGACACCTTAGGACACTATATGACCCCTAAAGACACCATATGACCCCTTAGGACACTATATGACCCCTTAGGACACCATATGAGCCCTTTTAACATCTGAGTACACGACATGACCCCTTACGACACCATATGACCCCTTATGACAATATGATGTCTTGAGGGGTCATATGGTGTTCTAAAACATGTGTGGACCCTTAGGACCCCATATGACTACTATTGACACCATATGACCCCTTAGGATACCATATAATCCCTAAAGACACCATATGACCCCTTAGGACACTACATGACCCCTCAGGACACCATATCTCCCATTAGGACTTTATATGACCCCTAACAACACCATATCACCCCTAATGACACCATATCACCCCTAATGACACCATATCACCCCTTTTAACATCCTAGTACATGACATGACCCCTTAGGACATCATTTGACATCTTAAGGGGTCATATGGTGTCCTAAGGGGTCATATGGTGTCATTAGGGGTTGTTTGGGGTCCGAAGGGGCCACACATGTGTAAGTACATCATATGAACCCTTAGGACCACATGGTGTCCTAAGGGGTCATGTGGTGTTCCAACACATGTGTGGCCCCTTAGAACCCTGTATGACCACTAAAGACACAATATGACCCCTTAGGAAACCATATGACCCTTTAGAACACCATATGATGCCTAGGACAATATGATGTCCTAAGGGATCATATGGAGTTCTAAGGAGTCATATGGTGTTGTTTCAACCCAATCCCATGTTGACAAGTGTCAACATGAGAAGGCTTGAGAGGAGGTGAAATATGTATTAACTGCTTGAGAAGGCATGATTATTTCCCTCATGTGGTTGGATTATTGGATAAAGCTATTATCCAATGACAAAAGTTATTGACCAATGGGAAAACTCTTATGCAAAGTTTAACCATGGTCAAGGAAACAAGCCATGTGGGTTAGTGTGTTGAAGAAGGGAATTCTTGTAAGAGAATTAAATGTTTTTTGGAGACTTTGATGGTGAACTTTCTTGAAGTGAGAAAAACTTCAAGGTTTATGTAAGAGCCTTACAAGTGTGGAGGACTTTGCTAGCTAACTTGTTGGAGAAATAAGTCCTTTAAATGATTTTGGAAGACTTTCTCCTATTTTGAGAAGTGGCTTCCTCTTATTTAGGAATGTGGCAATGATTAGGATAGAATTTGGTTAATTAAGAGGGATTTTAGAGGTTCTAGAAGAATGATTAGCATGCAAGTGGGAGGGTTTTGGGACTTTTCAATTAAAATAAAATGATTTATTTCAATTAAATGGAGCAACTTGCATTTGTAGGAAAATACAAGTGGGTTGGGGATTTATAAATAAATATTGACTTATTTATATAAGAAGATGGATTTAATCAAATGCAAATTTAATTAAATGTGGGAAAGATGATTTAATTAAATAAATATGATTTATTAGATTAACATAAGAATTTGGTTAGGTGAATTGAATCAAATAAATTGAATAATTTATTTAATTAACAACTAGATGGAAGAAATGATATATTAATTAAATCTTAATTTAATTAATAGTCGGATAAATGGTAATTAAATAAATATAAATATAGATAGTTATACAAGCTACAATCTTATGGTCAATATGGTGGGAACGCAACAAGAGGATTTTTAGTTAGCATACCTCAGCAATAGAGAAATTTTTTCATTAAATGGAAAAATATGTCACTGAACTAGTAAACACGTATATTCAGAAACACCAAAAAAGTGATGCATTATTCACTTCATGGGATGGGGAATTAATGAAAAAAGGGAAGGGTTTATGCCTACTAGTCAAGGGTAATCATCTCTCATTTGGTGACTCAAGGATTTATAGATTACATACAGTTTGGCAACCCCCTCAAACTGATTTTGTAAAGCTTAACTTTGATGGAGCCTCGAGGGGTAATCCGAGAGATTCGAGAGAAGGAATTAGCATTAGGAATAATTTAGGGGAGCTACTAGCCTTCAAATATGTTGGCATATGTGTAGAGTATGATGACATGATGATATTGCATGTTGTCATTGATGTCAATATGCTGAAGTATGAACTGGTATATTGAAGTAAGCAAACTGGCAAGAGAACCGGTATGATGATGTGAACCGGTATATGTGAAAAAATGAAGTGGTATGTCTGTTCAAAGTGAAATGGTATGCTAGAATGTGAACTGGTATGTGGAAAGTTTTGAATCGGGATCTCATTTGGTATGACTACCGATTCATAGTCTCAACTTCAGGGTTTCCAGTTGATGCATTTCAAGTCTGTGTGATTTGACAGACAACATTTTGTGATGGGTTAGCATTAAAATGGAGATGAGATCATGTTGCCACGTTAGCCTTGTGCGCATGAAGAATTTCCTTGAGGATCTTGCATGAAGAAGGTTGATCCTATCTACCTCAGGAATGTGCGAAGTCTCAGTAAATAATGGAGAACGCATGATGGGTTATCAATTTCCAGAAGTGGCAAAGAACGAACAATGGAGAAAATTTTGAGATCTGTTCAAGATTGTTTTATTCAATGCAATGTGATTGTATGGTCAAGATTGGACCAACTGTATTGATAACCTAAATGTTTAGGGTTTAGGGTTTATGCTACCGACATATCTATTTCCTATAAGGTCGATGATGATTTGTATTGTGAAGTTGTTGGCAAATATTATGTGTGTATCCAAGTGAAGAGATACTTGATTCTTGCCAGACTGGAGAAGTGTGTTGATACCTGTAGAGTGTGACTGCAGATGCAAAGGTACTAAAGTGGATTTGCATTGGCATTGAGTGCTATTATCAGATCAATGTATTACCTATTGACTTCTAACCATTTCAGTAGTTGGAAAATCCCTTAACCGGGTAGCTTTAACAGGCTTTGTGTAAATCCTTTAACAGGGTGACTCAAATCAATGAGTTCTTCAAATCCTCTTGCGAGGTAACCTTTAACAGGGTTCTAAAATTTAACCGGGTATTTAGCCATCCCTTAACTGGGTGATCCTTAGCAGGATCAATTCCTAGCAGAACTTATTGTAAAGTCCTTAACCGGACTAGGCTCCTAACAGAGCAAACTTTAGAAGAGCTCAAAGTACAACTTGTGGGTATTCATCCCCACCGTGGTTTTTCCTAGTTGGGTTTCCACATGAAAAATCAATGTGTCATGTGTGATGCCTTTTCATGTGATTATTAGTATTTTATGTTAAGCAGTAATGCATGTTGATCCAGTGGTCTTTATATTTCTGATGTATTGCTTGTTTATGCATATGGGTGAAGTGGAGAAGAGATATTAGGTTTGGTTATGATCTAAGTGTTACCGGTTTATGTCTTTCACAGTCATACTATGTTTTATCGATAGTACCCTGTTTTAGATCGGTGATACTTTTTACCAGTTAGTTCAGTCTTTGCAGTCAAAGTGGGTTAAGGTAGTTTTTGTCTATACTAATTCACCCCCCCTCTCAGTATTTGTTAAGCACTTACTATTCATCATTATTCATCAATTGGTATTAGATATGACTCTAGGTCCTCTATGTTGTAAGCTTAACCACTTAAGGAAAAGATCCTATTCTAAGGATGAAGAGGGAAGGTCCTAAGTTCAATAGAGACAAATTTAAGATATGGAAGGATAGAATGAAGATATACATTAAAAGCATGGGTGCTTAACATTGGAGCTATGTTGAGAATACTTTTGTTGTCTCTACCGATACTCTCACAAATGATCAAAGAAGAGAAATTCAGGAGAATGGACAAGTCATGGAAGCTCTTATCAGCAGCCTTTCTAATGTTGAGTTTATTAATGTTCAAGAAAAAGAAAATCCCAAAGATGTATGGGATACTCTGGAGTCTATCTATGGCAGTGATAAGCATGTGAAGTAGGCTAAGGAAGAAAGCCTTAGAGGAAAGTTTGAAGATATGAGGATGGTTGAAGGAGAGACCATTCAACAATATGGGATAAGGATCAAAACTGTTGTTGGAGACATCAAGAGTGTAGGAGGTACAATGGATGATTCCACCATTGTTAGTAAAGTTTTGAGAACCTTATTACTGGTCTATGCAATAAGGGTTGCCACTATTCAGGAATTGAGATCAATTGACAAGACAAAGGTGTCCCTTGATTCTATCATTGCTAAATTGATAGCTTATGAGCTAAACAATTATGATGGCAGTGTTCAAAAGAATGATTTAGCCTTTAAAGCATTTGTTGCACTATATAGAAAGGGTAAAGAAGTTAGTACCAGTTGTGAACCTAGAAAAAGAAGAGATATGGATGATGAAGAAATCCTGATGGAATTTGAAGCTCTTCTGGCCAAGAGACTTCCTAAGGGAATGGGTAAATATAGAGGCAAGCTCCCTTTGAAATACTTTTCTTGCAATAGGATTGGACACATTGTTGTTAACTGTCCTAATGGTGATAATAAGGACAAACCGGAGAGGTTCAAAAAGCTCAAAGGAGGAAATAGGAGAAAATGTCTTGTTCCAGTTGATGAAGGTGTCACTAATGATGAATCATAAGATGAAGAAAGTGAAGACATAGTATTTGTAGCTATCAAGGAAGATGTGTCAGACAAGAAGGCTCTTGTCTCCCACTTTGATATTCTAATGAATGGATTATTGACAGTGGTTGTTCTCACCACATGAATGGTGACCAAATAAAGTTTTTGTCTTTGGAAGAGTATGATGGAGGTGTAGTCCGATTTGGTAATGATGCACCATGTATGGTCAAAGGAAAAGGGTCCATCTCTCTAAATGGAAAAAGCAATGCTGACAATGTGTATTGGGTAGAAGGTCTTACGCATAACCTTCTGAGTGTTTCCCAATTGAATGATAATGGACTCACTCTGGAATTCAAATATGGAGTGTGTAAAATAAAAGGAAAGAGTTGTGAACCGATGGCCATTGGTATGTAGACCAAAGGTAACCTATTTTAGTTAAATGCAAATATCAGTCAATGTCTAATGGCTAAGTACAATGGCAGTTAGATATGGTACAGGAGACTCTGCCATGTAAATTTTGATAACATGGTGAAGGCCAGTAAGATCAAGGTAGTAAGGGGATTGCCTGTACTAAACATACCAGAAAATCCTTTGTGTAGAGAATGTCAACTAGGGAAAATGTCTTCCTCAACCTTCAAAGGTAAATCTTTCACAGCAGAAAATTTACTTGATCTTGTGCATATTGATTTGTGTGGTCCTATGAAGACTAGGAGTGTTCAAGGAGATAGGTAATTTATGATTCTTACTTATGATTGCTCAAGAATGATGTGGGTCACATTCTTGAAAGACAAGTCTAAAGCTTTTGGAAAGTTCAAAGCCTTCAGAGCACTAGTTGAAAAGGAAAGTGGTAAGAGAATCAAATGCCTTAGAACCGATCAAGAAGGTTAGTTCACCTCTGGAGAATTCAATAAGTACTATGAAGAGAATGGCATCAAGAGGCAACTGTCTGCCCCCCGGACTCCATAGCAGAATGGCCTAGCAGAAAGGAACAACCGGACTATAGTTGAAGCAACCAGAACAATGTTGATCCAAGGAAAGGTTGCAAACACTTTTTGGAGAGAAGCAGTGAGCACTACATCGTACACTATGAACCAAATACTCATCAAGAAAGGTAAGGATAAAACACCTTATGAGTATTGGACTGGTAAGACTCCTGTAGTAAGCTACTTTAGAGTGTTTGGTAGCAAGTATTATATCAAGAGGAGTGAACACTAGAGCAAGTTTGATGCAAAATGTGATGAGGGAATATTCCTAGGATATTCCACCAAGAGCAAAGCTCTCAAGTGTTTCAACAATAGGACTCAGAGAATTGTTGAAAGTATCAATGTCAGAATTGATGAAACCTCTGAGAAACCTGAGGTAACTGACAGTGATCAAGTGGTAGATGAACCGGTTGTAACCTTCTCGGAACTGGTTGTAAAACAACCAAGTACTAGTAATAGTACTCCTACATGGGTAGATGTTGATGCTAATGAAGATGAGGATGAAGAGGAAAAGCTAGAGGAATCTGTTAAGATCATTCCTAGGTATGTAAAGCTGAACCATGATCCAAAGAAGATCGTAGGAGATAAAGATGTAGGAATTCTTACAAGAAGAAAGGTCAGAGAAAAATCTTGCATGATCTCTGAATTTGAGCCTAAAACATTTAAAGAGGCACACAAAGATGAAGACTACATCAAGGCAATGGAAGAGGAACTTGACCAGATAGAAAATAATGGTACATTGATAGGGAGCTTGATAGGGAAGTGCTCACAAGGCTAATTATCTCAAAAAGGATCAATTTGTTACCAAAGACTTATGGATTCTATTGTGTATGTTTACTCAATCTATCTGATTGTCATGATGCCAAGTACTCCAAGGTTTTCTTTCCTAGCAAACTCCCTTACTGGTGATGACTCTTGCCCATGCACAAGACTACTCAACATACTCACCCTTCCATCCGCACTTGCTCATGCTTGGCTATTGGGGCCTTCAAATTTCAGTTTTAATGTGTACTAGGGGTCTTCCACATGGAAATTTAGGGGTAGTAAGGTCTTGTACACCTTTGGATGCTCATAACCTTGTTTGAGGACTATGACCCTTAACTTGCTCAAAATCACTAACAAGGCTCAACTACCCCAAATGAGGTTGCACACTATCTTGGAGTCTCAAACTACACTTGGTGGATTTATAGGAATGATTTCATTATGTTTTATAAGCCCAAGTTTCATTTTCCAACTAGTTTCATGCAATTTTGCAAAAACTGCCAAATTTGTGTGTTATGCAGCAGGGCTACTAGCCCATGGAGGCCTAATTGGCCCTTTTTTTGCTCCCACTGGTCAATGATGGCCATTTTAACCACAAATAAATTTTGGGATGATGTTTTAGGGTTGAATTCTCAAGGATTTTTGAGGTTTAGCTCACTGTTAGTGTAGTTTTCAGATTGTCCACTTTTTATGGCATAAATTGAGGGTTTTGTAGGGTTTTGAGTGCTTCCACCATAGTTACACTCCTTCAAACTTGTTTCAAACTCCCTAGCTGCTTGGTTACCTCTACCACACCATATTGAAGCTTTCCCTAACTTAGCTAGACTGGTATTATGCCAAACACTTGGTAAACAAGAAGGAAAACAATCATTGTAACTATCTTTTCACTATCTTTTGGCAGTCAACTATTGTCTCCTCTTTAAAACCTACACAAGGGAGTATTTGTATAGAGAGAATACCTCAAAGAGGTATGAGAAGCATTATAATAACTACTGTTACATTTCCCTTAGTGTTCCAAGGCGTGGATAATGCTTTGAAGCATTCCATTTAGCAAAATGACAATAAATTTCCCAAAAATAGTGAACTCATTGTTTTGTCTACAAAATGAGAATGATTACAAGGTGTAAGCTATTCTAATACATCGAGATGGTGCTTCAAATCCTTGGTCACATGCCCAGACCCTTGTTACAATCATTTCCTCACTCAAATTATTTTTTGGTGCAAACTTTGAGTTTTAATCAAGCTACTAGCCAAATGACAAACACTTTCCTAGTATTCACTCAATTTCATCTTCAAACCATTCTTCTAGCACAAAAAGAAAGGAATTTAAATTATATACAAATATCAACTTGGAAGAATCCATTGGAGGGATCCCAGACCTGGATCAACCAAGTTGACACATTTTACAACTCCAAACCCTTGGTAGGGTAGTAGATTCCTAGTTATGAAATAATTTTACACAAACCTATTTCCAAAGTAAAACAGTACAAAAATCACTTGGAAATAATTGAATGACCAATATAAACACTTTCCAGAAGGTACAGTATGGATACAATTGCTACAGTACGGACTGCCCTTCAAAAGGAACAAAAAATAGTCATAAAAGCCAAAAAAACTTGTTTTCTATTGAGTTACTCTTGCAAATCCAATCACAAACCCTTTCCAAGGATAAGGGAGGCCTTATATAGTTTCTCCAGTTGGTTTCAATGCCCTTGTATAGACAAAAGGCTTCAATAATTACATTTTTAGAGAAAATGACATTTTTGACAACTTTCTTAAGCCAAATGACAACGTTTCTTGCTCCAAGATGCATTTTTCACAATCTAACCTCATCAAATTGCCTAAACAACTTAGACATGCTTAAACAACTTAAACATGCTTAAAAACACTAAAAAAACATGTTTCGATACTCTTGAAACCATAGGAGACCTTTTTGGCCAAAAATTGTCAACTCAAAGCCTAAAATGCAAGATTTGATCTCTCAAGCCCAAAATAAGATCAAAACCACTACAAATGACTCAAAACAACATATCACAAGACTTTACAAACATAGGAGCATAAAATACCCAAAAATGGAGTAAATGAGCAAGCTTGGGTAGATTTCCACATTGGGGGATATGTAGATAGGATCCTATGTGACATCCTTCCTATGGATGTTTGCCACCTGCTATTGGGTAGACCATGGCAATTTGACCAAAAAGCATAGCATGATGGGGAAAGAAACTCCTATTCATTTCAGAAAGATGGAGTAGCATATCAGATCCAATCCCTCATTGAAGAAGGAGAGAACATCTTGTTAGTGAATGAGAAAGAGTTCATAAAAGCCCTAGAAGAGGGTGAAGGAGTAGGATTTGCACTCATAGTGAAGCCTAAGGAAGAAAAGGTAGAAAAGAAAGTTGAGATACCATATGAATTGCAGTAAATCCTTAATAACTTCAAACAAATAATCAGTGATGGTACACCTGCAGCCTTACCACCTCCTAGAGCCATTAGCCATCAAATTGACTTCATTCCTGGAGCCTCTTTGCCCAATAAGGAAGCCTACAAGCTGACCCCTGACCAAAAAAGAGAGGTAGCAAGACAAATACAAGAACTCTTGGGCCAAGGGTTGATTAGGAAAAGAATTAGTCCTTGTACAGTACCTACAGTGTTGGCACCTAAGAAGGGTGGAACATGGAGACTTTGTACAGATTCCAGAGCCATAAACAAAATCACCATCAGATATAGATTTCCCATACCTAGGATAGAGGATTTGATGGATTGTTTGAGGGGTGCACAGTATTTCAGTAAGATTGATTTGAAGAGTGGTTACCATCAAATAAGGATCAAAGAGGGTGATGAGTGGAAGACAACTTTCAAAATGAATGAGGGTCTCTATGAATGGCTAGTCATGCCTTTTGGACTCTCTAATGCTCCCAACACATTCATGAGTCTCATGAATGAAGTTTTACATGATTTCATTGGCAAATTTGTTGTAGTTTATTTAGATGATATTCTTATTTTCAGCAAGACTAAGGAAGAACACTTACAACATTTAGCGATTGTTTTGAAACAGTTATCTGATGAACAGCTAACCATAAATCTAGAAAAATGTGATTTCATGCAGCAAGAATTAGTCTATCTTGTCTTTATTGTATCAAGAGGCAATCTGAAAATGGATCACTCAAAGGTTGTAGCAATAACCACTTGGCCAACTCCTAAGACAGCCAATGATGTTAGAAGCTTCCATGGTTTGGCTCATTTTTACGGAAAATTTATCAGGGGATTCAGTGAGATTCATGCTCCAATGCTGGACACCATCAAAGGGGGTGTAAAGGTAAAGTTTCAATGGACAAATGCAGCAAATAAGGGGTTTGAATTACTAAAAACTAAAGTAGCTACTCAACCAATGCTCATTTTTCCTAGTTTTGATAAGCTTTTTACTATTGAATGTGATGCTAGTAATATTGCTGTAGGAGCTGTTTTAAGTCAAGAAAATAGACCAGTAGCATTATTTAGTGAAAAGTTAAATGATGCAAAGAAAAAGTACTCATCCTATGATTTAGAACTTTATGCATTGGTACAAGCACTTAGGAAATGGAGACACTATCTTGTTCCTAAGGAGTTTGTTGTATACACAGATAATCAGGCACTCAGTTTCTTGAACTCACAAGATAAACTGAATCATAGGCATGTTAAATTGGTAGAATATCTACAAGCTTACACTTTTACTCTTAAGCATAAGAAGGGTCAGTTGAATAAAGTAGCGGATGCTTTGAGTAGAAGATTGTTAACTATTCATGAGATTCAAGTTCAGAGTATTGGTATTGATAGTTTCAGGGATATGTATTCTACTGATAATGATTTTGCAGAAGCTTATAAAGTTTGTAAAGATTTTGAGAATAACTTCCATGGTGCCTATATTGATTTCACTTTGTAGGATGGTTTGTTATTCGGGGGTGGACAGTTGTGTGTTCCACAAGGTTCTATGAGAGAGAACCTCATTCAAGAGAAGCACAATGGGTGCTTAAGTGGACATTTCAGTCTCAATAAGACCTTAGAGCTGGTTCAAAGGTTCTATTATTGGCCTAAGATGAAGAGAGACATCAGGAGGTATGTTGAATAGTGCTTGGTATGAAAGAAAGCAAAAGGTAACTCCTCTAATGCTGGTTTCTATCAGCCTCTTCCCATTCCACATAGGCCTTGGGATTGCATTAGCATGGATTTTGTAGTAGGACTACCTAGAACTCAAGTAGGATTTGATAGCATCTTTATAGTAGTTGATCAATTCAGTAAGATGGCTCACTTTATTCCTTGCAAAACAACACATGATGCAAGTCATATTGCCTATTTGTTTTTCAAAGAAGTTGTTAGAATTCATGGTTTGCCTACTAGCATTGTTTCAGATAGGGATGTGAAGTTTCTTGGTCATTTCTGGAAAACTTTGTGGAAGAGATTGGGTACTAATCTCTCTTTTGGTTCAGCTTATCATCCACAAATGGATGGCCAAACTGAAGTTGTGAACAAGTCTCTTGGAAACATGCTTAGGTGCTTGGCAAAGGACTATGGGCAGAGTTGGGATCAACTCATTCATCAAGCATAATATGCCTATAATGACAGTGTTAACTGTTCTACAGGTAAAAGTCCATTTGAAGTTGTTTATGGTATGCATCCAAGGGGTATAATGGAGTTGAGGGATATCACTAACTTGCAGCATAAGAGTGGGACAACAGATGACATGCCTCCCTCCATGAAGGAGGTTCATGAGCAAGTGAGACAAGCTCTCCAAGACACCTCTCAAAAAGTTAAGGCGAGAGTGGATGCTACAAAGAGAGATGTTCAGTTTGCCATAGGTGACTATGTGATGGTTCATTTGAATAAGGCAAGGCTACAAAAGGGAGTTCCAAGCAAGCTTCAGATGAGGAGGATAGGCCCTTGCAAGATCTTGGCTAAGTATGGGTCTAATGCTTATAAAGTTGATTGCTTTCAAAGGGCAGCCACCTAAGGAGGTTCAATGAGTTTCAGATGTTTGCAACTCCCTTTCTGATCTATCTCTCCCTTCTCTTTCTTTTCCCCATGCTGAATAGGTTCTAGACTCCAGAGTTCTCAAAAAGATAAGGAATCACACCTACATGGAGCATCACATCAAATGGAAGGATCAACCTCTCTTAAAGGCCACTTGGATACCTGAATTTGACTTTCTAAAAGTTGGAATTCCTTCTTCTTTTCTACCTCAAGGAGTCACATGACTTCTTTGTTTTTGGGGGAGTATGGTGCAAGAGCACCTAGTTGAGTCAAAACTCCATTTTTGGGTATTTTATGCTCCTATGTTCATAAAGTCTTGTGCTACAAAGCAAACCCAACTATAGGGGTAGGGGATCAAGCAACTGGAGTAGAGGTACAAAGTATTATGGCTCTAGAATCTATACAAAGTCTCCATGTTCCACCCTTCTTAGGTGCCAACACTGTAGGTACTACACAAGGACTAATGCTTTTCCTAATCAGCCCTTGGTCCAAGAATTCTTGTATTTGTCTTGCTACCTCTTTGTTTTGGTCAGGGTTCATCTTGTAGGCTGCCTTATTAGGAAAAGAGGCTCCATGAATGAAGTCAATTTGATGGCTAATGGCTCTAGGAGGTGGTAAGGTTGTAGGTGTACCATCACTGATTATTTATTTGAATTTATCAAGGATTTGTTGCACTTCATATGGTATCTCAACTTTCTTTTCTACCTTTTCTTCCTTAGGCTTCACTATGAGTGAAAATCCTACTCCTTCACCCTCTTCTAGTGTTTTTATGAACTCTTTCTCATTCACTAACAAGATGTTAGGTACCTTATTGCTGCTCTATCCTTCTTCAATGAGGGATTGGATCTGATATGCTACTCCATATTTCTAAAATGAATAGGAGTTTTTTTCCCCATAATGCTATGCTTTTCGGTCAAATTACCATGGTCTACCCAATAGAAGGTGGCAAGAATACATAGGAAGGATGTCACATAGGATCCTATCTACATATCTCCCAATGTGGAAATCTACCCAAGCTTGCTCATTTACCAACACATGTTGTCCCTTATTCAACCAGGTGACTTTGTATGGCTCCTTATGTTGTATCCTAGGTAGTTTCAATTTGCTTAGTGCTTCTTCTGATATGATGTTATCTGTGGACCCTGAATCTATGATCACCTTACACACCTTTCCCATGATTTTACACTTAATCCTAAACAATGCACTTCTCTGTGAGGCCTCTGCACTATGTGGCTTCTTCATTAACACTCTCTTGATCATCAAACTCTCACCATATTCTCAAGCTAGGTGGTTCAATGCTGAAGTTCTGGTATTACCTCCTTCTTCTTGAACATAGTTTACTCTCTTTTCACCTCCATAGGATGAACTAGGCTTCTCTGGACATCTATAGGCAGGGTGGCCCAGTTTTGACAATTATAGCATTTCATGGTTGAGAAGTAGGACCCTGTCCTTGGTCCACTAGATCTACCTCTACTCGGGTTGCTTGATCCCCTACCCCTTTAGCTAGGTTTGCTTTGAGAATCCCCACTTTGCTCAATAAGCTTAGACTCTCCCTGGGATCATTGATCTATGCTTCTTCCCCCAAAACTGCCTCTATGGCCTCTACTATCTCTTCCCCTACCTCGGCCTCTATTGTTTTGTTCTTTCTTTTTTCTACCTTTCTCTTCTACCTTAAGTGCCAATTGATAGAACTTGTGTATGGTTTGTGGGCACAACAAGCTCATCTCTTCCTGGATGTTCCACCTTAACCCATTCAAGTACCTTGCCACTTTGATACTTTCATCCTCCACTACTCTGGATCTCATGCACAACTTCTAAAACTCTTCAGTGTAGCTACTGACATCTAGGTCTTTCTGTCTCAAGTTTTGTCTTTTCTTGTGAAGTTGTATCTCATAGACTTCAGGAAGGTAGGTCTCTTTGATTTTGGCTACCATTTCCTTCCAGGTGGCTAGTGGTTGCTTGCCTACTTTCACCCTTTCCTCTTGGATGAACTTCCACCATGTTAAGGCTGCCCCTCTCAGCCTTGATTTTGCCACCTTGACCTTTTGTGCTTCAGTCACTCCATCACACTCAAAATGGTTTTCTAACACTTCGATCCACTCTATTAGAGCATCTGGATCCATCTTCCCACTGAAAAGAGCCACTCCTTCTAAGGTCTTACCACTCATAGCTCTCAAGGATTTCAAGAATGGTTCTTGCTCAATGACAGGGTCGGACATGGGGACTTCATCCTCTATTGCCATCATTTTTCCCTGATCTCCAACCTTATCCTGGACTTCTTCAGTTTTCACTACTACTTCAGCTAGTTTCATTGCTAGTTGGTCTAGTCTTTCTCTGAGTGCCCTATTTTCCTTTTCTTGGTCCTCTACCTTCTTAGCCAAGTCTGCATTGCTCACCATGTTTGCCTAATGTGTCTTTCCTCTTGAATCTTTTGTTGGCTCTGATACCACTATGATAGGGAGCTTGATAGGGAAGTGCTCACAAGGCTAATTAGCTCAAAAAGGATCAACTTGTTACCAAAGACTTATGGATTCTATTGTGTATGTTTACTCAATCTGTTTGATTTTCATGATGCCAAGTACTCCAAGGTTTTCTTTCCTAGCAAACTCCCTTACTGGTGATGACTCTTGCCCATGCACAAAACTACTCAACATACTCACCCTTCCAACCATACTTGCTCATGCTTGGCTCTTGGGGCCTTCAACTTTCAGTTTCAATGTGTACTAGGGGTCTTCACATGGAAATTCAGGGGCAGTAAGGTCTTTTACACCTTTGGATGCTCATAACCTTGTTTGAGGACTATGACCTTTAACTTGCTCAAAATCACTAACAAGACTCAACTACCCCAAATGAGGCTACACACTGTCTTGGAGTCTCAAACTACACTTGGTGGATTTCTAGGAATGCTTTCATTATGTTTTATAAGCCCAAGTTTCATTTTCCAACCGGTTTATTGTAATTTTGCAAAAACTGCCAAATTTGTGTGTTATGCAGCAGGCCTACTAACCCGTGGAGGCCTAATTGGTCCTTTTTTTGCTCCCACTGGTCAATGATAGCCATTTTAACCACAAAGAAAGTTTGGGATGATGTTTTAGGGTTGAATACTCAAGGATTTTTGAGGTTTACTACACTATTAGTGTAGTTTTTCAGACTGTCCACTTTTTATGGCATAAATTGAGGGTTTTGTAGGGTTTTGTAGGGTTTTGAGTGCTTCCACCATAGTTACACTCCTTCAAACTTGTTTCAAACTCCCTGGCTACTTAGTTACCTTTGCCACACCATATTGAAGCTTCCCTTGACTTAGTTGGACTGGTATTATGTCGAACACTTGGCAAACAAGAAGGAAAACAGTCACTGTTACTATCTTTTGGCAGTCAACTATTGTCTCCTCTTTAAAACCTACACAAGAGAGTATTTGTATAGAGAGAATACCTCAAAGAGGTTTGAGAAGCATTAGAAGAACTCCTATTACATTTCCCTTAGTGTTCCAAGGCGTGGATAATGCATTGAAGCATTCCATTTAGCAAAATGACAACAAATTTCCCAAAAATAATGAACTCACTGTTTTGTCTACAAAATGAGAATGATTACAAGGTGTAAGCTATTCTAATACATCAAGATGGTGCTTCAAATCCTTGGTCACATGTCCAGACCCTTGTTACAATCATTGCTCACTCAAATTACTTTTGGGCACAAACTTTGAGTTTTAATCAAGCTACTAGCCAAATGACAAACCATTCTTCTGGCACAAAAAGAAAGGAATGTACATTATATATACAAAGATAAACTTGGAAGAATCCATTGGAGGGATCCTAGACCTGGATCAACCAAGTTGACACATTTTACAACTCCAAACCCTTGGCAAGGCAGTAGATTCCCAGTTATGAAATAATTTTACACAAACCAATTTCCAAAGTAAAACAGTACAACAATCACTTGGAAATCATTGAATGACCAATATAAACACTTTCTAGAAGGTACGGTACAGATACAATTGCTACAGTATGGACTGCCCTTCAAAAGGAATGAAAAATAGTCATAAAAGCCAAAAAAACTTGTTTTATATTGAGTTACACTTGCAAATCCAATCACCAACCCTTTCCAAGGCAAAGGGAGGCCTTATATATTTTCTCCAATTGGTTTCCATGCCCTTGTGTAGACAAAAGGCTTCAATAATTACATTTTTCATGAAAATGACATTTTTGACAACTTTCTTAAGCCAAATGACAACTTTTCTTGCTCCAAGATGCATTTTTCACAATCTAACCTCATCAACTTTCCTAAACAACTTAGACATACTTAAAAACACTAAACAAACATGTTTCAATGCTCTTGAAACCATTAGGAGACCTTTTTGGCCATTTTTCACATTTTGGCCAAAAATTGTCAACTCAAGGCCTGAAATGCAAGATTTGATCTCTCAAGCCCAAAATGAGATCAAAACCACTAAAAATGACTCAAAACAACCTATCATAAGACTTTACAAATATAGGAGCATAAAATACTCAAAAATGGAGTTTTGACTCAACTAGGTGCTCCAGCACCATACACAGTCTTTGTTACCTAGACCTGAGCATAAATATGTTATTGGCACCAAATGGGTTTTCAGAAATAAGCTAAATGAAGATGGCACAGTGGTAAGAAACAAATCCAAACTGGTGTGTAAGGGATATGCTCAAGAAGAAGGAGAAAACTATGGAGAAACCTTTGCTCCAGTAGCTAGATTGGAAGGAGTTTGAATGCTTCTTGCATATGCAGCCTTCAAGGGATTCAAAGTGTATCAGATGGATGTAAAATCTGCATTCTTGAATGGAATACTTGAAGAGGAAGTGTATATAGAGCAACCAGATGGGTTTTCCTTATCAGAATATGGTGATATGGTGTGTAGGCTACATAAAGCCTTGTATGGATTAAAGCAAGCACCTAGAGCATGGTATGAACATTTACACTCCCATCTTGTGAAGATTGGATTTGAAAGAACAAGTGAAGATAGCAATATCTATGTAAAGTCGGAAGGAGATCAGATCTTGATCTATGAAGTGTCTGTTGATGACATAGTTTTTGGTGGAGATGACAAGATGAGTCATGATTTTGCAGATGAGATGAAGAAAGAATTTGAGATGTCACTTATCGGGGAGATTAAGTTCTTCATTGGACTACAGATTCAACAAATGAAAGATGGTATCTTTATCACTCAATCCAAGTATGTCAAAGAGGTGTTGAAGACCTTTGACCTGGAAGACAACAAACCTGTTGGTACACCAATGGTGATCGGTTGTAAGTAGTCAAAAGAAGATTACTCAACATTGGTGAATGAGAAGGAATATTGATTAATGATTGGTAAGTTGCACTATGTAGTACACAACAGACCAGACATTGCACATGCAATGGGCATTACTACACATTTCCAGAAAAGTGCAAGAGAATCCCACTTGGTAACAGTCAAGCGGATTCTTAGATATCTAAAGGGAACTATTGACTATGGATTGTGGTATCCATACAATAATGATTTCAATCTCAAAGTGTTTACAAATGTCGATTGGGTTGGTAATGTGGATGACCAGAAGAGCACAACCGGTGGTGCATTCTTTCTTGGTGGTAGACTAGTATCGTGGATGAGTAAGAAGCAGGGTTGTATCTCTCAATCTACAATAGAAGCAGAATATTTAGCAGCATTTATGAACTACACTCAGACAATTTGGATGAAGCATGTATTAAGTGGTTTCAAAGTCCATGTATCTGAACCGGTGAGTATCTTTTGTGATAACACAAGTGCAATTAATATTTCCAAGAATCCAATTTTGCATGCTAGAACCAAGCACTTTGAGCTCAAGTATCATTTCTTGAGGGAGAAGGTTCTAAACAAAGAAGTATTGGAACATATTGGACCAGTTAGTAGATATATTCACCAAGCCTCTACCAGAGGCTACATTTACCTATTTAAGAGGTGAATTAGGGGTGCTGCCTCTTCAAGAGGTGAACTAAAGGTAAGTGCTTCACATTAGTCAGGTATTGCATTATCAAATCTTTTCAGGATTGCTGTGTTGAAGGATGCTACTCCTTAGGGGGAGCAACATAGTGGAACATAGTTGTCTATGCCTCCACTTTGGCATTATTGTCAAAGGGGGAGAAGATGTGAAGCGGAGAGATATCTTTGTATATTTCCGTCAATGCCAAAGGGGGATATTGTTGGTATATGTGCAGAGTATGATGACATGATGATATTGTATGTTGTCATTGATGTCAATATGTTGAAGTATGAACCGGTATATTGAAGTAAGCAAACTGGCAAGAGAATCGATATGATGATGTGAACCGGTATATGTGAAAAAGTGAAGTGGTATGTCTATTTAAAGTGAACTAGTATGTTGGAATGTGAACCGGTATATGGAAATTTTTGAATCGGGGTCTCATTTGGTATGACTATCGGTTTGTAGTCTCAGCTTCAGGGTTTCCGATTCATGCGTTTCAAGTCTATGTGATTCGACAAATGACATTCTGTGATGGGTTAGCATTGAAATGGAGATCAGATCATGTTTCCACATCAACCTTATGCACGTGAAGAATTTCCTTGAGGATCTTACATGAAGAAGATTGATCCTAACTACCTCAGGAATGTGCGAAGTCTCAATAAACGGTGGAGAATGCGTGATGGGTTATTAGTTTCCAGAAGGGACAAAGAATGAATGATGGAGAACATTTTGAGATTTGTTCAAGACTGTTTTATTCAATGCAATGTGATTGTATGGTAAGGATTGGACCAATTGTATTGATAACCTAAATGTTTTGGGTTTAGGGTTTATGCTACCAACCTATCTGTTTCCTATAAGGTCGATGATGATTTGTATTATGAAGTTTTTGGCAAATGTTATGTGTATATCCAAATGAAGAGATACTTGATTCTTGCCAGACTGGAGAAGTGTGTTGATACCCGTAGAGTGTGACTATAGATGCAAAGGTACTAAAGTGGATCTACATTGGCATTGAGTGTTGTTACCAGATCAGTGTATTACTTGTTGACTTCTAACCATTTTAGCAGTTGGAAAATCCCTTAACTGGGTAGCTTTAATGGGCTTTGTGTAAATCCTTTAACAGGGTGACTCAAATCAATGAATTCTTCAAATCCTCTTGCGAGGTAACCTTTAACAAGGTTATAACCTTTAACCAAGTATTTAGCCATCCCTTAATCGGGTGATCCCTAGTAGGATCGGTTCCTAGTAGAACCTATTGTAAAGTTCTTAACCGGACTAGGCTCCTAACAGAGCGGACTTCAAAAGAGTTCAAAGTACAACTTGTGGGTATTCATCCCCACCATGGTTTTTCCTAGTGGGGTTTCCATGTGAAAAATCAGTGTGTCATGTGTGATGCCTTTTCATGTGATGATTAGTATTTTATGTTAAGCGGTAATGCATGTTGATCTAGTGGTCTTTATATTTCTGATGTATTACTTGTTTATGCATATGGGTGAAGTGGAGAAGAGATATTAGGTGTGGTGATGATCTAAGTGTTACTGGTTTATGTCTTTCACAGTCATACTGTGGTTTATTGGTAGTACCCTATTTTAGATCGGTGATATTGTTTACCATTTAGTTCAATCTTTGCAGTCAAAATGGTTTAAGGTAGTTTTTGTCTATATTGATTCACCCCCCCTCTCATTATTTGTTGAGTACTTACTATTCATCATTATTCATCAAAATCCTCTTCACTACAGCATGGAACAAACAATCTAGTAGAACCCTAAGCTCTCCTATTGGGGGTTTCACTAGTAAAGAAAATGAGGATACACAAAATACACATTGAAGGTGACTCCTCCTTAATCATTAATGCATGCAAATCAAGGAGATCCTTGAATTGGTATATTAGTTATGTTCTCCAACAAATTTGGGACATTCTGAACTCCTTTGAATCATATATCATTTCACACACACTTAGAGAAGGCAATAAATTGGTGGATGGGCTAGCAAACATGGGTTGTGATCATAATGAGGTAGAGTCAATTAAAGGGAATACTAATATCAAACATTGGCAAATAAACAATGAAAAAATCTGGTAGATGAGCCAGAATTGACTCAGAGCAAAAGAACTCTCGACACGCAATTCTCTCATCAATTAAAACATGTTGAAGCTAGGAAAACATGACTCTCACATAAATGTTGACATGTTATAAGATAAAGATAGTGGATACATTAGATAATTGATGAGGCAAGTAAATTCAATTTCAATTACACATAATGGAAAATATTGCCTTCTTAGAGACAATCTAGATTAGACAAATCATCTAATACTTAATTACTACAGATTGAGTCTGTACTTGGAAATGATGATAATCTAATTATAATCAGCTTATACACTCTGCCATTATACCTTGTCATTCATGGTGACTCATGCGACAAACAAAATAGAGCATTTAACTCATTTAAAGATAGGAAGAAGCATACGAGTTTGCATGGACCTCAATATACATTCATGGCTAATTATCCTTCGTTATATTATGCCCTAAGGAGACTTGTGTTTAAATCATAACTTTACAATCAGAGGTAGGTTCTAATCATTGTTACTAAATAGGTGGCATCTGTCCTTAGCCTGTACATTCCTCTTTTAATATCCAAACTTGCTTCAATTCACAATTCTAGTTCAACCTGGTATTGTTGGCATGATTGGCATAACTAATGCAGATGAAGAATGATGTCTGAACTGGTAAAGGACTATTTGTAATGATATAGTGATGATGAGATTCAGATTATTGGCTTAATGACTTTGATCAATTTTATGTGTTGTCATTGATGGAAACTGATTTTTACTATGTTGTATTTTGTCATCTTAGTCTTTTTTGGTCTACCAGAAAGAGCTTGCCGGTAAATAAATAGAAAACTAGGAATTAGAACCTTAACCAGTAAACAAGGAAATGTTTTGATTAGATCTAGGAATTGGTGATGATTGAAATGTTGCAGTTTGGAAAGTGAGTTTGTATCATTATAATATGTATTTGACTAGAACTGCATCATCTTTTGGTTATCATAAGTCATGTTTATGATTTATGTTGTATTTTTTGCTAGGGTTTAAGAAGGGTGTAAGGACTGGTAAAGAATTCTCTTAACCGGTACTGATTTTTTGTTTGGCGGTGATTTACATCAAGTTCAAATATTTGAGGTGACGTGGCACAACCCACATAGATAGATGAATTATTGTTTTGGCGTGTTTGAAGATAGAATTTCTTGACAAACAACAAAGAGCTTAGAAGGGTGTTCTAAGGGTTTGAATTTGTATCAAATCGAGTTACTGTGATGAGTTACAATCACTCAACGGTTGATATTGTCTTGTAAAATAAAATTAATAATCTGTATGATGATCTGATATGATCTAAGATGATCTGTATTATAAATTCTTGATGTATCTAGGGTTTAGTAACCAACCTAGTTGTAAAGGTTATTTATGTTGGTTTAGTTGATGTTTGTTGTGTCGGTGGTTTTGAGAAGAATGTGAAGCCAAACCAGAGTATGAGAGATCTGCCAGAGTGTAGCAGATTTGGAGAAGAATTGGATTTGATCAAGCAAGAAGTTAAGTGATATACCCAAATTATTCACTATTGTTCCCTAATAGTTGCAGCAGTCAAAATCTCTTAACCGGGTAGGTCCTAACAAGCCTTACATTGTAAATCCCCTAATAGGGTAGCTCAACATCTGAGTTCTAAATCCTCTTGTGAGGTTGATCCTAATAGGTCAAAGCTCCTAACGGGGCTCATCATTTAAATCCCTTAACCAGGTGACTCCTAATAGGGCATCTTTGTAAGCTCCTAACTGGGCTAGGCTCCTAACAGGGCGCATTCTAAAAGAGTGCATAATTTTTGTGGGTACCAATTCCCACCGTGGTTTTTCCGTATTTGGGTTTCCACTTGAAAAACATGGTGTTCATATGGTGAATGTTTTTATGTGTTGTTATGTTTTATTTTTAGTTAATGCATAGTTAATGAACACTTAATGTTCAGACTTGATAAATCAGATTAGTAGATGATTATCAGCAGATACCGGTACTGGTAAATGGTTTTGTTGTTGGTTATTGTTTGATTTGGTAAAAATTTTATAAGGTCAAGTTTAAGATTTGGATTTGTTGTTAATACTGATTCACCCTCCCCCCTCTCAGTATGAACCAAATCCTCTAAGATTAACAATTGGTATTAGAGCTTTAGGTCCTCTGTCTGCAAAAGCTTAACAACTTAAGGAAAAGATCCTAAGAAAGATGATGAAGGAGGGTCCCAAGTTTACCAAGGACAACTACCATATATGGAAAGACCAAATGAAGATATACATCAAAGGATTGGGTGCTTAGTATTGGAATCATGTGGTAAACAAGTATATTTCTCCTACTACCAGCCCCTTGACACCGGATGAGTTTAAAGAACAACAAGAACATTCAAGCCTTGAAAGCAATTGTAAGTACGTTATCTGATTCTGAGTATATAGATGTTCATGGATTATAAACTGCATTTGACATATGGGAGAAATTAGATTTGATTTATGAAGGTGATGAACATGTACAAAGAGCTAAGGAAGAAAGTCTTAGAGGTAAATTTGATGATATGAGAATGGTTGATGGTGAGAATATAGAATAATATGGACAAAGGATTAAGGAAGTTGTAGCTGGTATTAAGAGTGTTGGAGGTAAAGCTTAAGAAGATACTATTGTTATTAAGATTCTTAGAACTCTCTTACCACAATATGCTATTAGAGTTTCTGCAATTCAAGAACTGAGATCTATTTCTAAAGATAAAGTCACCGTTGATTCTCTTATTGGAAAGTTGACTGCATTTGAGTTAAACACCTTTGATAATAGTATTTCAAAACTGTCTGATCTTCTTTTAAAGCTTCTGTAACTAGTACATCTATAAAGAAAGGAAAGGATATTTTTCATAATCATGACTTTTAAGTCTAGTCATGGCGGTAGCAGAGGTGATGGTGATGATGAAGATCATCTGATGGAACTTGAGGCACTACTGGCTAAAATATTTCCTAGAGTCACCGGTAAGTACAAAGGTAAACTTCCTCTAAAGTATTTTTCCTATAATAAGATTGGACACATTGTTGCAAATTGTCCTAATGGTGATAAAAAAGGAAAAGTTAAAAAAATTTAAAGGAAAAGGACAAAAACATCAATTGCTATGTTGTGGTTAGTGAAGGAGTAACTGATGAAGAATCATAAGAAGATGACAATGAGGAGATATTGCTTGTTGTTGTGAAGGAAGATCTTGTTGTCTTGATGATGATTGTAATGAATTCATCATATGTTGTCATTGATGAAACACATACACACATGTTTATATTGTCTACCGGTATAACTTAAAGTTGTTTATACTATAACCAGTATGCTAGAGGTTATACTAACAGGTATATCTCTAACCAGTACTTTGTGATAACTGATATATGCATAGAAGACAACCAATGGATACACATTAATCATTATCAACATGAAGATCAAGTGGATATTATATCAGGAGATTCAAGGATAATGGTTCATATAATCAACTCCAACTAGTATTCGTTGATTGTGTGATGAGTTATCAAAAATCGTGATGATTTATCCCACCGACAATTTTTGGTGGTATTTTTGTGATGAGTTATGATCACTTGACCAGATACACTACACCTAGGTAATTGTGATATGATCTCTTGAGGCCAACATGAAATCTAAATGTCTATATATTGACATCACAATGAATTATTTAATATGAGTGAAAGTGATATGGTGTGTGAAAAAGACAAAAGAGTTAAGTTGTAGAGTATGCAAAAGAGAAGTGTTGAATATGTTTAGAAGGATCTGATCAAGAAAGTATTGTGCTACTCAAATAGATCAAACCATTCCTATTGTTTTCTAACAATTACAACATAATTCAAATCCCCTAATTGGGTAAGCTCTAACAAGCTTCAATGTTGAAATCCTCTAACGGGGTGATCCATTAGTTTGGACTCAGAAATCCTCCACCGAGGTTACTCCTAATAGGGTATAAGCTTTTAATCAAGCTTTGGGATCTCTAATAAGATTCACTCCTAGTAGAGCACTTTGTAGACCCTAATCGGTCAGTTATCCATTACTACAGATAGTTAACTTGTGAGTTCCATCTCACTGTGGTTTTTACCTATTTGGGTTTACCACATACAAACACTTGTGTTATGGTGGATGTTTTACTTATTGTGGACATTGTTATATCATTTTGGAATGCATGCATTGTGTTTAAAAGGTTTGTTAAGTTCATCTACTGGTTAGTGTTTGAACTAGTTTTAATTTTGGTGTCATTGATTCACCCCTCATCTCAGTGCTTTTCAAGTCCATCAATTGGTATCAGAGCCTAACATCTTTGAAGCCTAGACGCCTATAAGGGAGCCTTGAAATCACCATGGGGGACATGAGCTACTATGATATGGCTAGAGAGCTTGAAGCTAGTAGAAATGAGCTTTAAACCCTTAGGATCAAACTGAAAGCTTCACAAGTCAAAAGGAGAGGGCTAACTCAACAACTGTTGGAAATATCTGATAACAGTTCTTCAGATGAGGCCAATATTGATGCCTTAGCCGAGGAAGTTGAAAAGTTAAACGGTGAGAAACTAAATCTAAGGAGAGAGATGGAAGGTCTCACTATCTATATGAGTCAGGAATTGGAAGCCAGAAGAACAACTAAAGATCTTGTCAAGGAAAGAGATCAAGAGATTGCCAACATCAAGCATGAAAATGTCACTATGTATGAGCATTTGGTTGGAGAAAGAGAAGAAAAAGGGAATTTACAGCTAGATCTTGAACTAGAATCATCTCTAAGAGAAAACCTATCAAAACATAATGAAGATCTCACCAGACAGCTTACCGAAGTCAATGAGAAATTGGAGAAGTTCAACAAAAGTTCTACCATATTGGAAGAACAAATTCAATCACAAAGGATGAAGGGTGATATCTCTGGACTTGGTTTTCACACATCTGAAAAAGGTGAATCCTCTGGTACAATGAGCAACACTCTTAAGAACAAATCTACTTCTAAGGTCAAGAAACATATCGGTAAGAATGTCTTTAAACTTGTTTGTTATGTTTTGCCATAAACATGGTCACACTGCAAATGTTTATAGAGATAAACCTAACAAAAATGCAAGCCACAATACTAATGTTAGGTATGTGTCCAAGAAATTTGAAGGTCATTGCTTCACATGTGGAATGTATGGACATAGATTTCTTTAGTGCAAATATGGAGCAAATAATCCTGTACCGTATATGCATCCAAGACCAAATGGTAACCAGATGAGGAATTTTGACAATCGAGTCAACATGAACTAGCAAAGACCCTACGGCAACCAGTTTAGTCCATTTGAAATAGAAAAGGTAACAAATGTCATTTGCACCATCTGTAATAACTTTGGTCATGTGGCTATGAACTGTAGAAGAAGAAGAGGAAGAGGAAATGCAGGACCTTGGAAATCATATGGTATGGCATGCTATCACTGTAACAAACCAAGGCACTTATCAAAATTTTGTAGATCCAGAAATAACAAACTAGTCAATTCTTATAAGGATCAAAAAGGAAAGCAGAAAGTTAATGTTGAAGAAACTAGAGAGGAAATGAATCGAACTTCGAAGAAGAAGAGTGATGATTCACTAGGAGAAGAAATTGTTCCTTCACCTAGTGAAGAGAACCCTCCATCGATGAATAAAACCTTTTCATATGGCTAAGGGGAGCTTAATGGTAAATCCACCTCCGGACCCCTTGAGATAAATGAGTGGTATGAGAATTTTGAAGCATGAAATTTTGATAACTTTTTGTCAATATGTTATCAACCGATTTTCTCCTTCAGCAGTGAAATTAGGGTTTGTAACCCTAACAGGTGAGCATTTAATGCAGTAGGTAAAAAGGATAAAAGCAATTTTTTACTTTGTTATTTTTACCCTAATGCATTCGAGAAAGAAATTTGGAGCGCTTGTTGAGCTAAGAAAGATTGTTGGTTTATAATTGTCAAAGTTGCATTGTGATTTGTAATCAAGTTGATTTGAAGGTTGCAATAATTTGAACTGGTGTGCACTTGGGCATTCAACCAGTAAACAAGGCAACGTGCGTGAAATAAGGTATTTCTTTGAAAATCTTGCTTCGAATCTTGTTCATCTGAAATGGCATCATCTTCAAAGTCTGTAGAAAGATTAATGATTACATCTGAGCCAATGGAAATTGTAGAGGCAAAAAAAATTGTGTCATATAATGCATTATCACAAGTTCCTAGTGGAGTTTTAGTAAAAGGAGATTTGTCGGGCTATATTGATTGTAACATTGAGGATCTAGGATCACTATATATTTACACTTAGATAAAATCCCTCTGTGATGAGAATGGAAACATTCAAACATAGTATGCTAGGGTTTTCGAGAAAGGTTTTCAAAACGCCGCTTATTTTCTAGGAGATTTTGAGGAAGAGCATATTAGAATTATTTTGAGTCAGGTTCATGGTGAGAACATGTACTTAGAGAGAACTCATACAACAACAAAGGAAGCCATTCAATTTTTAACTGGTTATTATTCAACTAGTGAAGTACCTAAGCTGAGGCAAATTTCAAAAGAGACGGTATACTCTCTAACCAGTTCAACATCTGATAAATGTTATTTTTCTGTTAACAATATCAGGGACCCAACGGTGAAACTAGTAGCTATGGTTATAGGCTACCGAGTATTTTACTCTAGTAGACTAAATAGTGTTCCATCAGCAGTAGTACACACAACTTATAGGATGATAGCTGAAAATGCAAATTATGATCTTTGTGAGGCTATTAGGAGACAATTGTTTCTAAATCTGCAATATATCAAGAAGGACAATAGTCTAAAGTTCAAGTATGGATAGCTATTGGTCATTCTTTTATTTTGAAAATTTGCTACCGGGAATAGGTGATATTGGATGGTCAAAGGACCTACCGGTATCCACACAAATCAAGAACAACATCAAGGCTATAAAGAATACTTTTCCTGCTGCTATGAATAAGTATTTCAATGAGTTTCAGAAGAAGATAAGCATGATAATGAGATTGCCTAAAAATGTGGTAAGACATTTTGCAAAAGATATTGTTTTCACAGTTACCACTAATTTTTGTTTGATGCAAGCAATTGAGCTGAGAAAAGAAGAAATCTAAGATATGAGTTATGAGGTGAACTATGACTTACTGGTTGGTTATGCTAATAACCTATTAGCATCTCCTAAAGATAAAAAGAAGGCAAAAATGGATATTGTGGTAGTCCAGGATGCACAAGCCAAAACCAATATTGCTCCTTCCCACAAGTGGGAAAGGAAAGAAAAAGAAAACTGATGAAGCACCTCCAGTGATGAAGAATAAAAGGGTGACTTGGAGTATCCAATACAAAATGGAACCAAAACCTAAGGTGTATATGAAAAAGGAGACAAATAAAAGAGGTCAGAAGTTAATTCTTCAAGAAGAATCTAAGAGTACTGACACTGAAGAAGAACCTAAGAAGATGAAAGATATCGGTAGAGTAGCAAAGTCAGTGAAAAATGTGCCAAAGGAAACTATGCCTATTGATATCTCAACTTTCAAGCCTGATACCCATTTTGAAAGAACGGTGAAGACATTAGGGAGGAACAGATTTGACAATGTCAAAGAGCATTTTGATTCCTTCACTGAAGATGAGAAGAAGCAAATCATTCAATAGGTAATCAATCATTTGTGTCATTACACTAGATTCCTACATGATCTTGAAAAGGATATCTCAAAACAATGTTCTTTTGGATAAATGGAAGGAAGCTATAAAATTGGAAAAAGAAATTATTGATGAGATATTTGTGCAATACTTTCCTAATTTGTCTAAGGATGAAATAAGTTATTTAGTTGATCAGTACGAAATTCAATTTGCTTTCAAAATTAGAAGATTGAAGCTACTTAGTGGAAAGGGGGTAATTTTTGAGACTGAGACTCATCAAATAGCCTCTAAAATCAAACAAATGGAAGAGCTCATACAATCCTCTAAAGATGAGGAAGATACTACTAATCAACTTGAAATGAATGAAGAAGAGATTATACAAGCTGGTGAGGTCTATCCTATCAAGAAGAAGGATGACACCATTATTCATGTTGTTGATGATGTTCAAGATACAATTGATCTATCTTGAGACATTATTGCACCAGATATGAAGCCACCTGAAATCACTATCTTATAGGTTACTACAGTTGAGGAACCGAAAACTCAACAAGGAGTGGATATTCCACCAGAAAAAGGACAACCTGAGAAACCCTAATCCTAGCCGGTCTTACAAGTTACATAGAAGGAATCTCAGAAAAATGTTGTCACACAGACTTTTGAAAAGGAAACATAGAAAAATATAGAGGAAGCAATCATTAAGGTTACATCCTCTGAACCAGCAAAGCCATTAGTCACTCTGTCGACTGATGAGGATGATGATGATTCATTAGGAATTTTAGGGCCTATCAATGTTGACAACATGAGCGCATCTGAAATGATGAAGATTGCAAGTGTTATGCAACCTAGAGTGCATAAGAAGAGACTTAAAGAGAAAAGGGTTGAATTTGAAAAAATATAGAATGCAGTAGATATTCTATCTAGTCTACTACCGGAAACTTCTACAACATATCTGACATCCCCTATTAGAAAACTTGGTTAGTTGGTTTCTGATGCATCTAATCAAATCAACTCACTTGAAGAACCAACACAAACCTATGCTGAGAAAAGTCATAGGAAGAAGTATGGGGAGAAACTTGCAAAGGACATTGATACTAGCAAAATGGCTCTGACACATAATAAAGATTTGTTGAGAAAAGCTATTGAAAAAGGAGGGAAGTATCTTTCTTCTACCTCTAATGTTTCATTCTTTTATTCTAATATTATAAAAATTCATACAGAAACTGAGCAAGAGCTAGAAAGGATATGCAATGCATATGTCCCAATTCAGGACTCTATATTTTCTTTTAGCAAATCTATAGATGGTATGCACATCAGGTTGGATATCTATGATCATGAGAAGGAAAAGAGACTCTGGTCTCTAAAGGAACTCAAGAGTCTACTCACATCATAAGTGGACATACTACAGAGAGCCTACTCAAATGCAAAAACTATCTTAGCAACTCTAGAAACCTGTACACTGGATTCGATGGAAGAGTTCCATTCATAGCTTATGTCTACACTAGAGTACACTGAGAACGTGCTAGAGAAATGGACAAATTCCATATGATAGTTGAAAGAGAAATTTCATGTTATTTTCATGAAACTAGCTTATGAATGAATCTCGATTCAATTTTTCAGTTGTTGTTGTATATGTTGTACACTTTGATACAAATTTTCTATATATATATATTTTACTTTTTCAATTTGGCATTGTTATCAAAGGGGGAGTAGAAATATGTATGTGTGTTTTCAATTTTTTTTTATAATGTATGCATTAAGGGGGAGCGTGTGTATATGTGTAAATTTATTTTGTATGCACACTTAGTGGTATTACTGTAAAGTTTTCTAAATGTTGCCATCAATGCCAAAGGGGGAGATTGTTGGCTTGATGATGATTGTAATGAATTCATCATATGTTGTCATTGATGAAACACATATACACGCATATGTTTATATTGTCTACCAGTATAACTTCAAGTTGTTTATACTACAACCGGTATGCTAGAGGTTATACTAAGAGGTTTATCTCTAACCGCTACTTTGTGATAACCGATAAATGCATAGTGTATACACCTAAAAATGGCTTGAAGATAATTAATTAAATAAGCAATTATTTAATTAATCCTCCTTCCCAATTTAATTAAATTCACTAAGCAATTTGATTAAATTTCCCCTTTCATCTACTTATTAATAAATCTAAGGATTTATTAAATAGGTTCATTTCATTTCATCCCTTTAATTAATTAATTCAAATTAATTAATTCCCTCCATCAAAATTCATTTCTTCTAAATCCCCTAATTAATTAAAACAAATCAACCATGAACTATTGAGATTAATTATGCTTTTCATATTATTTGAATTTTTAAATTCAAATTCTCCTAACTTCTACCACTCCTAAACCTAACCCATTCTACCTACCACCATGTCCCCTTTCATCCAACATCTTCTAGAACCTTGTGACACTTGTCACTAAGTGTTCCCTTTCATCTAACTCCTTCTAGAAGCCTCTTGACACTTGCCACCATAGAGATGACAGATGTTCCCTTTAATCCAACCCCCTTTTCCATCCTCCTCCAATTTAACCATTGATATCTTCAGATCAATCTTGATCATTGATTCTTACCACATCACCCCTAGCCTTGGAAAATCCTATAAATAGACCTCATTTTGGAGCAATATTGGTCCCAATTTCAGGTCCCAATTTCATATCATGATTGCATCCCATCTCATTTTCATCTTATCCATCGTTATAGGCATCTAGCTTATAGTTTATCAGTTTTAGCAATGTTATCATGCTCAATTTTAGCTTAAATCTTAGCTTAATCATGCTAGGTCAATCATTCATGTAGCTTAATCATGCTATTCTTGCTAAGATCATACATTTTCATCTTTCAAATCCTCCATCTAGGTGTAGTCAAGTCACTGGAATATGCATAATCAGATCTGAGAGCATTTTTCATACTTGCATTTACTAGGAGGCAATAAGTCGATTAGCTATGGTTTTGTCTTTCTTTGATTTAAATCTTCTAACCATGCTTGTAATGATTTATTGAGTGCATTGTGGTTGCAGGTACAAGTACACTTTACAGAGCATGACATTTTGGTGCCCACCATGGGCCAGAAATCATCATTTTTGGCCTCTCAAGCTTCAGCAAACTTCATCTCTGTCAGATCAAAATCAGAATGTCATACCAGTTGATTTTCCAACTTGTACGAACTACCTTTTAGCCTAGGATGACACTTCATCCTAACTCGTACTAGGTATAATGCTGATTCGTATGAGCTTTTACATTAAAACTTCTTTATTCGTTCTAGCTCATTCCTGTGTCATACGAGTTGATTTTCACTGTTGTACTAGAGCTAATTCTATTTCATATGAATTTCTAGCTTCAAAATCTTATGTCGTATGAGTCTATTTGTATTACAGTGTGAAATCTAAAGTTCTGTCATACTAACTGATAAAGCATGTCGTACGAGTTTGTGGTTCTGTGATTTTTGAAAAACTGCAAATTAGAATTTTCAAGTTTTTCTATGCATTGATAATTTGCATTTTTGAAGGCCTTCTGGTCATTTTTAGCCCTTAAAAGCGCCTAGCTAGTGTAGTCTCTTTCAAAATCTCATCTACAACTCTTGGAGACCTTTCCAACGAGTTAAACAATTCATAATTTTGAGTCCCGAGCAGAAAGTTATGCCTATTTGAAGTTAGGCTAAAATTTCATTTAGTTTTTTCTGAAAATTTCGTAGTTTGGATCACTAATGCTAATCTTGTTATGTCTATGAGATGTTTGCAGCCTAACTCTTTTTTGTAGGATTCTTGTCAAAGACAAATTCAAAACACAATCATGACTACTAATGGATCTATTTTGCAGGTTGCCTAAGGATTCAACAAAAAAACTTTGTGTATTCTGTAAGATTTTTAGGCACATTTCAATTTGGGCTTAAAGAAATGAACTATCGTGTCTTATGTGTCTTTGATGATAGGCAAGTATGCTCTCACCTTTCTTAGGTGATCAGAAAGATAGACTCATCTTTTTCTTTCATTAGTGCATCTCTTTAGCAAGCTTGCCCTCTTGAAGAGTTATTAACTCTTAGCCCTTAAGGCCGGTGAGAGGGGAATGACCTAAGTGGGAACGGCTAATGCCAATTAATCCAACCCACTATAAAATAAATGTGTTTTTGATTAAAATCAAAGCAACGGCAGTGCTCGGGAATAGCTCTCCTCCATACCTTTGGGTATATCAAACCTTGGTTTTCAAGGTTGGGAGACCTCTTAATTGAGTTTATACCCCAATGCGTTGAACGGATCCCTTACTAGTGCTAGTTAAAATAGAAGCTACCCAATTCACCTCCAAAAGGGTATTAATCTTTGTGCAAGAGAGATAGTAACTCTCCCATGACACTTGCCATATCATGCCCCTATTAGCGTTTGGAGTCAGATAATATGGCATTGAGAATCCATTGCGTGCGACTCAGCGGCTGTATTCTGATTAGCTATTGGGTGTGTGCCTAAGATAGCAAGAAAAGGTTCTCATTCTCAACCAACTTCCTTAGGGTTTATCTTGATTGAGAGTCATGTATCACATCATGTGTTTGCTGTGTATTCATCCCTAAATGAGAAAATCAGACACCTAAAAACTAGAAAACATCAACAAAAAATCATTAGAATTCAAAGATCAAAATCAACAAAACAAACACTTTTTACCATTCTCTGCAACCTATCGTATGAGCTTTAATTCTCTGCAGCACGAGTCAAAAGTCTCTGTTGTATTTCTTGATCTTTTGTCATACGAGTCAAGGTTCTATGTCGTACGAAACACTGCTTTTCACATGAAGTCACTAGCTTGTCATTCTATTTTGTATCTTGTGTCATCCTAAACTGAATCTTATGTCATACGAAACTCTATATATGTCAGTCCATAACTGTGTCGTACATGCCTGTTTCAAATTTATCATGTATGCCTGATCAATTTGCAGTAAACATAAACACTTGTTATCTGTCAATCTGTGCTTAGATTGTCTTCTTGATTTGCTTGGTCAAGTTATCATCCATCAAAATCATACTCTAGAAAATATACACCTCAAGATTTTCAAAGTGCTCACCCCCAACAAGTTCAAGATCTAAACATCTCAAAGTGCATTATCACCCTCTTTGGTAAAATGATCACTCAAACATGGTTTCTCATTAGGATCAATCATCCTTTATCATGAAACTAAAACATTTGGTTAGGATAACCTTGTCCCACATCATAGGATATATTGTTCCTATTGGAACTGGTTCTTATCAATCATCATCATTGCACTCTTAAACCGAAGATCGAAAAACTTGCAAACCTTTAAACACTTGAATCCTCTTTTAGTGTCATATCACTCTATTGCCTTGAAATTGACTATTGATCACTTATCAAAACAACTTTTAGACAATCAAACCCCTGAAATAGAAACAAAAACATTTGAAATAGCTGAAAATCATATCAACATGACATACCAAAGAAAAACACAAGAAGAAAACAGAACAAACCAACATATCAGAGAAATCAAACAAGTTCAAAATCAAAATCCAACTATGTTAAAACATCACAAGGATTCAAATACATCTCAAAAGAAAGGTGGTTCTTTTGTGCACCTCTTAAAGAGATCCCTAAAGGATTTGGCTAAAGAAGATCAAAATCATACACCTATGTCTAACAATGATCCGTCCATCCATAAGCAAATTGATGCTCCAAAGGAATATATTCCTAAACCTCTTGAAAGCTTGCAAGAACATTCCATAGCATCCTTGCCAAATAATACATCCAAAGCTAAAGTTCCCCAAGCGATATCCATAATGACCATCAAGCCCATTTCAAAGGATCCTATTCAAAGCTCACCTCCAAGAATTGATTCATTGAAAAATCCCCATAACGCTTCCTTGCAAATTGAAGTCCTCATTCATACAATGCTTGTTAAACGTGTCCTAATAGATGGGGGAGCTAGCTTGAACATTTTCTCTTTGAGTCTTGTCTGTTCTCTAGGATATTCAGAAGATGCAGTTGATCCCTAGAGAAGGTTAAAAATCAAAACATCTGGTGAAGAAGAACATTACTCTAAAGGAATGGTGATATTACCTATCAGGGTGGGAGCTTTACAAAAAGATACAGCATGCCAAGTTTTAGACTTGGACCTACCATATAATATACTCTTGGGGAGACCATGGATACAGGATATGCAAGCTATACCATCAACCTATCATCAATGTGTCAAATTTCCCTATGAAGGACAGGAAATCATAATATCAACAAACTCAAATCCATTGCAGTGTTGTAATAATCTGAAATAAGCTCAAGAGGTCATGGTTTCACATAACAGAGAGGTAGTAGCTTCAAGCACACAATCTAAGGAACAATCATTTGCATCAATTTTGTCAAACATGGAAGAACAAATGCAGCTAAAAGATATCATGGAAAAACAAACAAGAGCAACTTCAAATTGAGAGGGATGAAGAAGCAGATATAGTAGTTGATGTAGTTCACACGTATGCAGAACAAATGTTAGGAACTAGCCTACTTGAATTAGAATCACATTCAACTGACATGGACTTAACTGAGGACGATCAAGATTTTCTTATACGAGGTCATTCTGATGAGAGTATCGTTCTAGACATCGAAATACATACTGAAATCTCTGATATCTCTATCTTGACCCCTAATATATTTGAAACTATTCAACATGAGGATCCTTTATCCTTAAGCTATCCTGAACCTATGGATTGGGAAAATGAAGGACATATTGACATTGATACCCTACCTAATGACCATGTCATATCCTTATATCTCGATGAAATCAAACCCGCAACAAATTTCACCAGGGACTCCGCTAATGTATCTTTGAGTCAAATGGATGTCAAATCTCCTAGTCGCAAAATTGAAAATAAAGAAAACAATATCAGGTCTAATGCTGAAAACCATTATTTGGCAACATTAGATCGGGAAAAAGTAAAAATAAAGGACGCATCTAATGGTAAAAACCTCCTTGAGGCGCCAGAAGATGGGAGATTTGACACTTTACCCGAATGTTATCAAGAGAAGTTATCTATCATAATAGCACCAGCAAAGGCAACTATCATTGGCACAATTGATCTACATCTAGCAACTTCTCTATCAGAATTAGCAAGGCAAAAATACTTGAAACCATTCAAAAGATGGCAAGTCAATTTTACCTAGTCATATATAGATGTTCCAAGGTTCAATCCATATCTTATAATACATCACCCGAATATCAGTCTAGGAGTAGACATCAATAAAGGAACACAACATGGATCAGGAACAAGAATTCTACTTATCACACCACAAGGGCATACAATCCCAAAATCATACAAATTAAGCTTTCCATGTACAAAAAATATAGTAGAGTATGAAGCATTGGTAACATGTATTAAAATGGTTGTAGAATGGAACATAACACAACTTCAGGTCTTTGGAGACTCTCAGCTTGTCATTAATCAAATCAATGATGACTATCAAACAAAAGATGACAAACTCATGCCTTACAAAAAGATAGTGGATGATATCAAGAAGTACTTTGTAGAAATAACTTTTGAATAGATTACAAGAAATGACAACAAAGTAGCAGATTCAATGGCTACACTTGCTTCTATATTGCAGACATAGGAAAATCAACAGCGTTATGAATTCCTGGTTGAAGAGTTGTTTCATCTCGCCTATAATTGTCCTGATTCCCAAACCATCTGTCAACTTATTGGACATGATTCCTCCCGCTATGGCCAAACTTACACATACCTGAAAGACAATATCCTACCTCCTAATTTATCAAAAAACCAAAAGAGAAACTTTATCCATCAATCCTCTCATTTTACTCTCATCGCGGATACCCTATACAAACGAGGTCTAGGCAGTACTCTCTTAAGATGTCTTGAACAAGAAGAATCTGAGAAGGTCTTACATGAAGTCCATAACGGCATTTGTGGAACTCATTCAAGTGGTCTTACCCTTTCGAAAAAACTCATACGCTTGGGCTATTATTGGCCGACTATGGAACGAGATTCTTTTAAGATAGAAAGAACATGCAAACAATGTCAAATCCATGGGAACTTGATCCATGCACCAACACAAGAACTACATGCTTTAGCAACATCTTGGACTTTTTTTCAATGGGGACTTGATCTAGTAGGAAAGATAAATCCTTCCTCATCTAATGGACACAAATTCATTCTTGTAGCTACAGAATATTTTAGAAAATGGATTGAAGCAGTACCACTCATAAACATCATAGGAAAACAAATTGTTGCATTTATCTTGAATTATATCATCTGTCGCTATGGAATACCAATGACCATTATCACTGATAATGGGTGACCATTTAAGAATTAGGATGTACAAGAGCTATGTGAGAAGTTCAAAATCTAGCACAGATTCTCCACACCATATTATCCATAGGGAAATGGGCAGGCAAAAGCATCTAACAAAACTATTCTGAAAATCCTCAAAAAGACAGTGAATGATGCTAGGAAAGATTGGCATATTCAACTAAACCCTACTCTATGGGCCTACTGCACCAGTATCCACACACTGATAGGTGCCACACCTTTCTCTCTTGTATATGGATCAAAAGCCATATTACCAATCGAAATAGAGATACCTTCTCTACATGTATCACTAAAAGGTCTCATCCCAGATGAAGAACAACGAGTATCTAGACTGCAAGAGTTAGAACTGATCCAGGAACGCGGGCATAATGCCTTTGTTCATCTAAAGGTATATCAACAAAGAATGTGCTGAAGCTATAATCATAAGGTCAAACCACAAATCTTTCAAGTGAGAGAACTAGTGCTAAAGTAAAATCCACGCAATCAAGCAGATCGAGAGAAGAAAGGAAAGTTTGAACCAAACTGGTTAGGTCCATTTATGATCACAGTAGTATTTGGATCAGGAGCATATCAACTATCAACATAGGACAAAGATCAGCTTGAGGAACCCATCAATAGCATGCATCTAAAGAAATTCTATGTCTAGAAAACCAGAAAAAAAAATCAAAAACAATGAAAAATAAGAAAAATCAAAAACAATGAAAAATCAGAAAAAATAAAAAATAGTGAAAAAAGTAGAAAAATTAAAAAAAAGTGAAAAAGAAAAAAAAGAAAAAAAAAATCAAATATCAAAAAAAGTGCAATAAAAGTAGATGGTGAAAACCTGGCAAATAGGTGCTATCTGTGCGTTAGCTCTTCTGTCTATTAGTTCATGCATTTTTCTGCTTGCATTCATTCATTTTCCATCAGCATTGACAATCATAAGTATTTGGACATACGCAAGCATCCCAAGTGGCTTCTTACCATGGTTTGGATCATTGGATATATCATAACGACTTTGTTTCTAGACTTGGGGCAAAATCCTACACTTAGCTAGGGGCAAAAACTTTTGATCAATTTTGAGCTTAATCAAATAGGTAGAACAAACAGTTAGACAAGTCTTATCAAGCGAAAATTGAGACACATCCAACATTGAACACGAGATCAAACTATCAACTATCAAGCTATCATGAAATCAATCAAAGCACATCACACACTTTTCAGTGTATAATATCTTTTTCAATAATGATTGTAACATGATTGTTAAAACTTTTCTATATTGCTTTTCGCTATCATGATTTCTAAGTGACTCCAGGATGTCATTGACTAGAGGAACAAGGAAGAAACATGATACTTTTCTTGTCTGCTATTTGAAAAATTAGTCATTAATATGTGCAAATTTGTCTCAGGACATGATCATCGAAGTATCATTGAAGACATTTTCAATTTGTGTATTGAAATTATTAATACTACCTGTTTTACGCAAGCAACACTCAGGTCATCTCGGTTCAATTATACCTCGATGCTTGTGTTAATTTGTTATATCAAAATACAGGAAAGAAGTGCTCAGGTCATCAAGGTTTAATTATACCATCGATGTTTGCACTCACTTCCCATATTTCAAAAGCTCAATGATGACAAAAATGCAAAATAATCCAGTGACTGGTCTGGTCATTCCTTTGCATTTCATTTGCATTTTAGCTTGCATTTCATTCTTGCATAAGATCCTACAAGCTCCTTTTATCCAAGGTTAAATCTATCACGGGAATCATCAAAGTATCATCACAAGTGTATATGCAATCAGACTAATGACTCATTTCTCTCATGATATTATCGACCTAGCTCAAATCTTATGCTATCTCTCTCAAATAGAATCAACAATTAGCATATCCAAATATTTCTGCAACTTGTTATCAACAAATTGTCAACTCTTTATCTATCAACCTTATCAAATCAAAACAATCAATCAAACCTAATCAATTCTATCATGTCTTATACAAGATGAATCCTTCCTAAAACTAGACGATCTGATTCTGATTCATGTCTTATACAGGATGTATCCTTCCTAAAACCAGATGTTCTAATCATGTCTTATATAGGATGAATCCTTCCTAAAACCAGACACTTTGATCATCGTTGTCTTATACAGGATGAATCCTTCCTGAAACCAGACTGAATCTAATCAATCAAGATTTTTCAATCTTACCCATCTAAGAAATCAAGCTAATTGAAGAACTCTCATTTTCATAAAAACACAGTGGCAAAAATCAAATCAAATCTATCGGGATATCAATCCCACAAAAACTCCAAAGATCAATTATCTCAATTGATCTCCCAAGGGGGCATCACCGTACCAAAATTTAGCAATCAAGAGCCGGGGCATCCTATCAAATTAATATCATCATCAAAATGAGATTATTCTTTGAATCAATGCGTCATCACACCTCACTTCAAAGAGGGGCAAAATGTATACACCTAAAAATGGTCTGAAGATAATTAATTAAATAAGCAATTATTTAATTAATCCTCCCCAATTTAATTAAATTCACTAAGCAATTTGATTAAATTTCCCCTTTCATCTACTTATTAATAAATCTAAGGATTTATTAAATAGGTTCATTTCATTTCATCCCATTAATTAATTCAAATTAATTAATTCCCTCCATCCAAATTCATTTCTTCTAAATCCCCTAATTAATTAAAACAAATCAACCATGAATTGTTGAGATTAATTATCCTTTTCATATTATTTGAATTTTTAAATTCAAATTCTCCTAACTTCTACCACTCCTAAACCTAACCCATTCTACCTACCACCATGTCCCCTTTCATCCAACATCTTCTAGAACCTTGTGACACTTGTCACTAAGTGTTACCTTTCATCTAACTCCTTCTAGAAGCCTCTTGACACTTGCCACCATAGAGATGATAGATGTTCCCTTTAATCCAACCCCCTTTGCCATCCTCCTTCAATTTAACCATTAATATCTTCAGATCAATCTTGATCATTGATTCTTGCCACATCACCCCTAGCCTTGGAAAATCCTATAAATAGACCTCATTTTGGAGAAATATTGGTCCCAATTTCAGGTCCCAATTTCATATCATAATTGCATCCCATCTCATTTCATCTTATGCATTGTTATAGGCATCTAGCTTATAGTTTATCAGTTTTAGCAATGTTATCAAGCTCAATTTTAGCTTAAATATTAGCTTAATCATGTTAGATCAATCATTTATGTAGCTTAATCATGCTATTCTTGCTAAGATCATGCATTTTCATCTTTCAAATCCTCCATCTAGGTGTAGTCAAGTCACTGGAATATGCATAATCAGATCTGAGAGCATTTTTCATACTCGCATTTACTAGGAGGCAATAAGTCGATTAGCTATGGTTTTGTCTTTCTTTGATTTAAATCTTCTAACAATGCTTGTAATGATTTATTGAGTGCATTATGGTTGTAGGTATAGGTACAGGTACACTTCACAAAGCACAACACATATAAGACAACTAGTGGATACACATTAATCGGCATCAACATGAAGATCAAGCAGAGATTATATTAGGAGATTCAAGGATAATGGTTCATATATTTAACCCCAACCAATATTGATTGTTCCAACCGGTATTCGTTGATTGTGTGATGAGTTATCAAAAATCGTGATGAGTTATCCCACCGATAAGTTTTGATGGTATTTTTGTGATGAGTTATGATCACTTGACCAGATACACTACACCTAGGTAATTGTGTTATGATTTATTGAGGCCGACATGAAATCTAAATGTCTATACATTGACATCACAATGAATTATTTCATATGAGTGAAAGTGATATGTGAAAGGAAATTCGCAGCCAACTTTATGACAATTTCCACATAACCCAAATTCAGATTTTAACCAAATCAACACATAAGATCCACATGCAAAGAATAGACAACATACTCACAAAATGTGACACAAGATATACCCTGGGAAAACCCTCATGAGGGAAAAACCCAGCCTCCAAAAGCATCGTCCACCATGTATTATCAGCAATGCGTCCATTACAATACAACTATGGAAAGCCTTCAAAACCCAAGCCATAACCAAGCACTCCATGTGATCAAGCATGAATCCACACATCCCATGCCATGCTTCCTCCTTCACAAATGCTAACCTGGCTTCATATACCAAACAACTACCCTTGTGGTGCTTTTATAGAAACAAGCAACCACAAAACCACTAAGTGGTATTACATCAAAACCATGTGCCCAAAACCATGTGACAATAAAATAATATTTTCCTTACCAACCTTTTAATGTTTTCCTTAACTACCCATGACCCACATTTAATATTGGGTACTTTATCACAATTACATTCCCCAATATAAAATAACAATACCAATGTGTCAATACAACTCATCAAGTGGTTACAAGAATATCCAAAAGGATCTCTACATGTTGCACGTCCATCTAGGTGCTCCTAGGTGCAACAATACAATGATATTACAATTTAATTCTTTGTCCACCTCACACAATAATAAAATAATGCAATAATAAACCATTATTATGCAAGGTGTACAACACCATTTCCCAACATTCTCCCACTTGTTGTATACATTGCATAAGGGCCAAGAAGTAATCTGCCACATGAACAAGAGATTGATCTCTCCACGCACATATACCATCATGGAATCCAAGTGCTCCATGTGCTCAACCAAGATACCTGCAACAAGAACAAAGTGACCACCATCTCATACATGAATGCTCCCACCCTCCATCATGCCACTGCCACTGGACATGAAAAGGCCATCCAAAGAGAAAGCCACACAACCTGTCGCAACAAATGATAAGTCTTGCACCAACTAATATCTGAACACAAACACTAATCCAAAGGTATCCAATGCAAGAGTAGCTCTTTTACATAGCTGAAACAACACCCATATCAAGTGCTAACACATCAACTATACATGCCTCCTAGGCATACAATAAAGTGAATAACATTTCATCAACATATGCAACCTGTAACATGCAACCACAAATCCCAAGTGCAATACCTACCACGTATGTACACCAAAGAACTCCCACTGCATAGGTAATGTCAATATCAGAAATGAATCCACTAAAAACACATCATAGAAGTGTAACCATGTAGTATCAAGAACATCCACATCATATGAACATCAAAACTGCAAGTACCACTCTCACACCATGTCTCCAACATTCTCCCATGTTCTCCACACCAACAAAGAAAGAGATAAAGGAACCACCATGTCATCTCCCACATGGCATATCATGAATACAAATACTAATAAGCACATAGCTCCAAACAACCTCCAACCAATGTAATGTGAATACAAACATCCAGGAAGATAATCGAAACAAAGAGAGAAACACTGCAAACCAAATTCTGTAGTATGTCCTTCTACAAACACCTCTAAATAAGTCAAGTATGATCTCCTCCATAGAACCCCAAATGAGAAGCATAACAACACCCAAAGCACCATTCAATCCCTTGGATCAAACAAACATATATATCATGTAAACAACATGGATGTAAGCCTCCCATAACCAAGAAGATCAAACTAAATATCCATTCCCAAACCATAGGAATATGCCCAATAAACCATCTCCAAACTAATATCAATGACTGCCACCATCATAATAATAACTCAAATGCACAAGGAGATAACCAATGCCATACATCTCTCAAATGAATCCTCCAAAACTAACCATTAATCCATAGCTCAAGATCCATATCTATGAAAGATAGCATAAACATAATGTACCTGAAAGGAACAATGAGCTATACCTCTCAAGTAGTAAACTGCCAAGTAGACCAAGAGTGGGGAATGAGAATGCTCACCAAGTCATCATGACTCATAATAGGAACACTCTCCTCTCAAGTCCATAAACCAGGTGAATGCTCCTTGGACTTCCTGCTGAAACCATAAACCATTCCAACATATGTCTCTAATCACAAAAGACTACTAGCATCACCAACATCCTCCAAGTATCCATGAGTACCTATATCCAATCAATCCATGCCAAACTCCAAATGCAACATAGCATCACCATGAAGTAATCAAGCAAATGATCATGTACCCAATACAAAGAGAACTATCAAGATCAATGTCAAAGCTCCAACCGCAGAATCGGGAACATAACATGACAACATGATCTAATCCATCTCAACCAAAGAGATAACATGCTCCATATGAACATATCAAAAATAACCATATCATGCCAAAACTCTAATCTAGAATCAAGAATGTACCATGACATAATATCAACCATCCAATCAAGAAAGGACAACATGTCAAATGAAAGCATAAAACCACATCTCAACCAAGGACTCCTTGAGCCCTCAAGATGCAAACATCCTCAAATATCATGAAGATCACCATCTCCTACTAGTGAACCAGTAAATGTGAAAGACCCTTCTGCAGCAACAGGATCTAAGGCATCTTCCAAACATCTGCACACTAAGAAGATCATCCACCATCCAATGGTGAATACACATCACTGCCACAAGCTCCCACTAAACTGTGGTATCAAGCTCTCCAAAGCATCGTGATAACCATCTCCTAAATGAAGATCATCCAGGTCTACACACATACAACTGAAAAGTCAATAATATCAAGTAAACCATGAACTCCATCTCAAGAAGATACAAAACCACCAACAAACAATCAGAATCAAATCCTACACCGCCACATCACCACTGTCAAAAGCTCCCACTAAAAGTGTAATCAAGCTATCCATGACAATATGATTAAACCATCCTCTAACCATGAGAATCAACCAAGAACAACTAACAATCAAAGAACTCAAAGTGCACATCATGAGCTCCCTAAAAGCCAAATAAACCGTGATCCTCAAACAAGAAGATAAACTGTCATATCAATCAGGAATCCAAATCAAAAGATCATCAATTAAAGCACCTGCAAATTCAACCATGTCATGCCAATGTCCCTAAACACAAGGAACAACCATGGCATCATGATCATCTCCATGAAAACAAGCATCTAACTCTCAATGTGTCCAACCTGTCAGCATCACATAGTCAACCATGTAGGTCCCCCATCATGACTGTACCTGGTAACAACATCTCTCCTCCTCAACATGATAACAAATCAACAAACCAATGACTAAAACAAGCCACCAAATCTGAATATGCATAAACAATGAAGGATCTATGGGCATAGACAACCCATATCCAAGTCATAGGTGAAATCCTGTAAGTAAAGACAGCTCACAAAACTGCACAACTTGTAGACCAATCAATGCAACATACATACTCAAACCAAAATTGATATCCATGTCATCATAAGAGTAATCAAGATACAACATCGAGTATGCAATGACATCAAATCCAAATCTCCATTATGTAGCATGTCATAAACTCATCATGTCACCATAGTCAAAAGAACCCATAATCAACTCAAGTCAAAATATCAGCATATAAATCATTCCAAATCTGCCCCAAACCTGAGTCAAACTGTAGTGCTCTCCAAGAGCTTTCCATCGACTATTCGAAGTCCAAAATATGACTCCGTATGCTCAAGTTATGACCTCTCAAAGCCATAAAGGTACCTGTCACTTCCAGCTGACATTTCACTGTCCAAACAGCAAAATCTGGAAAAACTAATGATAAAAACATGAAGTTCATTCAACCATCTTTCCAATGACTGTAAGAAGTCCAAAAACTGACATCATATGCCCGAGTTATGCTCAGTTGAAGAAAAACAGCCAATTCGGCTATACAAGCAAGCCTGGACTCCAAAAGTTTTAAAAATGCCCAATATGCCATAAAAATAATTTCATCATTTTTCCCAATGCGCCAAAAATCCATTTCAAAAACTCCTCCGGGTCGGCCCTTGGCCTAACCCCTCCAAAATAATACATGGCACATAAAGTAATTACATGGCATATAAAATAAATTACATGGCAAATATATTAAAAATATTTCCAAAGTTTTTAAACTTTACAAAAACCCGAAAACATTTGGCGGAATTAATTTTTCATTGTTTATTGAAAAGGTTTTTTTTAAAAAAACTTTAAAAAATTGTTTAACGTGGGTTTATAACCCCACGGGGGTTACCCGCAGGGGCCCCACGGTACCGGCAGGTACAGTGGCCGGTACCACTGCCGGCACCGACAGCGGTACCGACAGTGGTACCATCACTGGTACCACTGCCAGTGCGGCAGACAGTGGGAGGGGGAGTCTGCGGACCCCCCACCACTTAAATTAAAATTTTTTTTTTTTTTTTTTTCATTCAATTTCAATTTCGCCTTTTCACTTTTTTTTTTTTAATTTTTAATTTTCAAAAAAAAGGCAATCGACATATATGCAGGTATTTTTAATAAAAAATTATTTTCGATCCGATGCACAGGGGGTACGGCCGTACCGTCTAAAAAATTTTTGAACCTGGGCCAACTTCACCGAAATAGGGCAAGTTATATATCAAAATTCGTCTCTCGGCCAACCTGAATCCATCCATGAGGTCCATTTTGTGCCACGGGGTCTTCTATGAAATCTCACCCCCAAAACCCTCATTCGAAGCATTTTTCAATGATGCCCTGGATTGACCAAAAATCTTCCAACCCTAAATCTGCAAACAACCCATCACAACAGCAAATCCAAACAACATAGATCTGCAATAACAACCTGCAAAATCATACATCTTGTCTTGTCTTTTCATTCCTTCATGCATTCATGGATTCCACATAGGGTTATAAACACCATTAAAACCATATAGCTCTGATACCACTTGAAAGGAAATTCGCAGCCAACTTTATGACAATTTCCACATAACCCAAATTCAGATTTTAACCAAATCAACACATAAGATCCACATGCAAAGAATAGACAACATACTCACAAAATGTGACACAAGATATACCCTGGGAAAACCCTCATGAGGGAAAAACCCAGCCTCCAAAAGCATCGTCCACCATGTATTATCAGCAATGCGTCCATTACAATACAACTATGGAAAGCCTTCAAAACCCAAGCCATAACCAAGCACTCCATGTGATCAAGCATGAATCCACACATCCCATGCCATGCTTCCTCCTTCACAAATGCTAACCTGGCTTCATATACCAAACAACTACCCTTGTGGTGCTTTTATAGAAACAAGCAACCACAAAACCACTAAGTGGTATTACATCAAAACCATGTGCCCAAAACCATGTGACAATAAAATAATATTTTCCTTACCAACCTTTTAATGTTTTCCTTAACTACCCATGACCCACATTTAATATTGGGTACTTTATCACAATTACATTCCCCAATATAAAATAACAATACCAATGTGTCAATACAACTTATCAAGTGGTTACAAGAATATCCAAAAGGATCTCTACATGTTGCACGTCCATCTAGGTGCTCCTAGGTGCAACAATACAATGATATTACAATTTAATTCTTTGTCCACCTCACACAATAATAAAATAATGCAATAATAAACCATTATTATGCAAGGTGTACAACACCATTTCCCAACAATATGTTGTGTGTGAAAGACAAAAGAGTTAAATTGTAGAGTATGCAAAAGAGAAATGTTGAATATGTTAAGAAGGATCTGATCAAGCAAGTATTGTGCTACTTAGACAGATAAAACCAATCCTATTGTTTTCTAACAATTACAGCAGAATTCAAATCCTCTAACTAGGTAAGCTCTAACAAGCTTCAGTGTTCAAATCCTCTAACAGGGTGATCCATTAGTTTGGATTCAAAAATCCTCCACCGAGGTTACTCCTAATAGGGTACTACCTTTCACAGGGTATAAGCTTTTAATCAAGCTTTGAGATCTCTAACAAGATTCGCTCCTAGCAGAGCACTTTGTAGACCCTAACCGGTCAGTTATCTATTACTGAAGATAGTTAACTTGTGAGTTCCATCTCACCGTGGTTTTTACCTATTTGGTTTTTCCACGTACAAACACTTGTGTTATGGTGGATGTTTTACTTATTGTGGATGTTGTTATATCATTTTGGATTGCATGCATTGTGTTTAAAAGTTTTGTTAAGTTCATCTACCGGTTAGTGTTTGAAGTAGTTTTATTTTTGGTGTCACTAATTCACCCCCCCTTCTCGATGCTTTTCAAGTCCATCAGATCTGACTGATGGAAAGGCATTGGTGTCTCACATGGATAGCAGTGATGAATGGATAATAGATAGTGGTTTCTCACACCACATGACCGATGATAGAAATAAGTTCTTATCTCTTGAATTATTTTATGGCGGTGTGGTAAGGTTTGGTAATAAATCAACCTGCATGGTTAAAGGTGAAGGAACTATTTCATTGAATGGAAAAAGTAATGCAAATGATGTCTTTTGGGTTGATGGATTAAAACATAACCTTTTGAGTGTTGGTCAATTAAATGATAAGGGATATCTTCTAGAATTTAAAAGTGCAGTGTGCAGGATTCTTGGAAGTAATGGAGAATTGATTGCTACTAGAAAGCAGACAAGAGGTAATCTTTTTCATCTGAATACTAATGTGAATAGTTGTTTGGTGGCAAAGATTGAAGACAGATGGTTATGACACAAGATTTTTTTTCATGTGAATTTTAACAATTGGATAAAGTTTAGTAAATCAAGTATTGTGAGAGGTTTGCCCCAGCTTGTTAAACTGGATAATGTGTTATGTAAGGATTGTCGTATGGGTAAGATGACTTCTGTATCTTTTAAGAGTAAGTCTTTCTCTTTACAAAATATTCTAGATTTCTTTCATATTGATCTTTGTGGTCTTATGAGGACTAAGAGCTACTATGGTGATAGATATTTCATGATTTTCATTGATGATTTTTCCAAGATGATGTGGGTAACTTTTCTAAGAGAAAAGTCAGAGGCATTCAGTAAATTCAAAGCATTCAAAGATTTAGTTGAGAAAGAAACTTGGAAGAATTTGAAATGTTTGAGATCTGACTGGGGAGAAGAATTTACTTCTGATGAATAGGGAATCAAGAGGAAAATGTCATCTCGTAGAACTCCACAACATAATGGGATAGCAGAGAGAATGAATAGAACAATTGTTGAAGCTACTAGAACCATGTTGATTTAAGGTGAAGTACCGAAAATGTTTTGGAGAGAACAATTAGCACTGTTGTTTACACTTTGAACCATGTACTTGTCAAGAGAGGTAACAACAAAACACCTTATGAATTATGGCATGGAAAGACTCCTAATGTAAGTTACTTTAAAAAAATTGGGAGTAAATGTTTCATTAAACATGATGATTTCATTGAAAAGTTTGATGCAAAGTGTGATGAAGGTATTTTTCTTGGTTACTCTACAAAGAGTAAGGCTTTCAAATTTTATAACAAGAGAACAAAAAGGATCATTGAGAATGCAAATATGAAGGTAGATGAAATCTGTGAAATTTGATGAGACCAGCAGATCTAAACCTGAGAAAGATGAAGAAAAATTTGTGTTTATTGAACCGGAAGTACAAAAGAATGATGAGCAGGAAAATGCAAAAATAGGAGCTCAATAGGTAAATGAAGAAAGTGATGAAGAACATGAAGAACATGAAGCAGAAGGCACAACACCAGAACCAATAATATCAAGGTATGTTAGATTAAATCATTCAAAAGAACAAATTATAGGAGATAAAAATGTTGGTGTACAAACAAGAAGGAAAATCAGAGAAAACTTTTGTCTGATTTCTACTATTGAATCTAAAATAGTAAGAGAGGAATTGAAGGATGATGATTGGATTAGTGCTATGAATGAGGAATTGGATTAGATAGAGAAGAACACAACATGGACACTTGTTCCCATATCGAAAGACAAGAATGTGATTGGCACTAAATGGGTCTTTAGAAACAAGTTGAATGAAGAAGGAAAGGTTGTGAGGAATAAAGAAAGGTTGGTATACAAAGGCTATGCACAAGAAGAAGGAGAAGATTATGGAGCAGCCTTTGCACTACTGAAAATATTGGAAGGAGTAAGAATGTTATGTGAGGCCCTACCCCGATTCAGTTTGACATTTTCAGTTATTTGCATATTGAGACTATTATGGATGCTTTATTTTATGCTTTATGGACTTAGAACTTATATGATTCCATGATTTGGATCACACTGACATATGTTGATGCTTTATTTCATGCATGATGATTATGAAACTTTAGATATGTTACTAGAATAGAATTACATTACGATGGTGAATGTCATTATTGGAAATTTGCAGGATTTTATTTTGATGATAGAAAAATGATGCATATTTATGAATGGTTCAATTTTGGGAAATTATGTTAATTGCTTATGTGAAATTGAATTTGAAACAAATGAGATATTGAATTATTGTTGCCTAATGTATGAGTGTTTGACGTGCAATGGAATCCATGTAATTGATTATGTATAAATGTGATTATTTGGAAGTACTAATGTGTTAATTGAGATGCGCAGGAAAATTATCCATGTGACCATGGAATTTATATGGAGAACCAAGCCTAGACCAGTGTGCGTTTGTTAAGCCGGGAGTTGTCTATTTGGAGAGACAACACCCCTTTGTAATGTATTTTATTTGTGAAGTGTATAATGCTTGAGTGTAAAATTAATTTGTATGTATATGTGTAATCCTACAAGAGACAAATTCCATGTGTGATTTTTATATTGTATTTTTATTGTGTCACTTGACACATGTGCTGATTAAGTGTCATTGATTTTGACTTGTCTCTTGGAGGGAGTTTTGTTTCTACCAAAGCCATTCAAAAAACATGAGTGTGGTCCCAAACTTGCCTTGGGTAGGGAGTCTTGGGAGTGGTCAACTCAAGTTTGACCCGTAGGTAAACTTCAGTTGGGTTTCCAAAGGGTTTAATGGACTCCTAAGGTCAGTTTTGGGGCTTTTCCAAAGGTCCAAAGGGTGTACCTATGGGTTAGGGGTATTTTGCAACATGTGGCTTCTCCCATGTGACTATTTAGTCACTTCAAAAAGTGGTGTTTCCAAGATGAACGAAAATTCAACTTAGAAAGTTCTTCCTAGGATAGAGAACCTTCCTTTTAGATGTCAAACTCTCTTCCCCATCTTCTTCCACCTTTTCCCTTTCCAATTTGAGTAATGTGCAAGAGTTTGGGAAGGGCAACCAATGGGAACTCACACCTCACCCAAGGGGTTGGGAAGTGTGTGAGAGGCCTTCTTAGGCAAGAATTTGGAAACTTAGTGAGTAATCACCGACTCTACATTCTTGAAGATTTTGCTTGTTTTGAAAAAGTTAGTAGGAAATTTAGCACTTTTGGTGGGAATTTGGAGAAAGTTAGTGTGGAATTGGGCAGCTCATCCCCAACTAATTTTAGCAAACCTATTGGCAGAATAAGGTTGGTTACTTCTTACCTCCTCTTGTTATGTTGTAAGTGTTAGTTTATGTTGTTTGTAAAAGAAAAGAGTTGCTTGTAAAGAATGTGTTTTATGAAGTTTTCTTTGTTGAAGTTAAGAATGTGTAGTTTTCTTTTCTATGTAGTTTGTTTTGTGTTCTTGTTGTTTTGGGAGTGTCCAAGATCTCCTACTCTTGGGAGGGTAGGAAGATCTTGGGGTGGAAGGAGTATGACAGCCATGGGTGAGAGGCTCTCCTTATGGAGAGTGTTCTCAAGGGTGTCCTTGGTGACCCTTGATGCATAGCCTTGTGTATGCATATGGGGGTCATAAGGGGAGTAAATATGGCCTTGAGCCTTTTTGGGGGGCATAAGGATTGTGGAAGTATTTGGTTGCATTTGTATTGCCATGAGGTGGCTTATGTTGTATTGTTTTTGGCATGCATTCTCCCCATTGGTACTTGGTCCACTTCCACCCATGGAAGAGTCACCATGAAAGTGGTGAATGTGTAGCTTGGGGAAGGGAAAATTTGAATGTAAGTGTCTTCCTATGTTTGTTGTGGAGTTGCTTGTTTGTAACCCGTCTAGTGCTTGGTTCTCCAAGCTCGGGGGTGGCTTCTAGTAACCCTAGGCTGGGAGGTGAGCTTCCCATGGTCAAAAATATGTTTTATTGTAGGTTGCATGGGAATGGGAAAAGAAGGATTAAAGGATTATGTTGCTGTTTTGTGTTGCAGAAAATGGTTTCAAAAAAAGATAGATACAATGTAGTAGTTTGTATAAAAGGAGAAAAGTGAGCATGTGTAGTATTTACTCTCAAGAAAGGGAAAGTGTTGTATTATATCCAAGTTACTATGTAGAGAAAAAGCATTGTTGGGATTTCATCCCATTTGTATTCGTGTCTATTTTGTATCCATATCTATTTTGTATTTACATTTGTCAATGAATACACATGTTTTTCCCTACTTGGTAGTTTTGCAAAAGAAAATGAAAATGTTAGTTTGCATCTAGATTTTTAATGTTTTGCATTAAAAAAAAAAAAGGAGAAATGTATGCACTTTTGAGTAAACTGAAATTTAAAGATTAGATGTTACTCCATTTTTCTTTAAGTTGAATATGCTGCTGAATATTTAGTTAAAAACAGTAATTTATTTTCCATTAATTGCAGAAGATGAAATCCTAATAGTTGTAGTCTATTTATTTTCTAAGAGATTTGCATTTAGTCTTAGTATATTTGCAAAAAATATATATATATGCTCTTTTCTCATTAATAAATCTGCAATGAATATATGAATGGTTCTTTATGCATTTAAAAAGGTTTCCAAAGTAGTTAAAATGGTAATACACAATATATATATATATATATATATACATATATATATTTTTATTTATTTATTGTCCTTCAAAATCAGTTAAACAAAAGAATACAGTGATGTTTTTTTACAGATTTAATATTACAAAAAAAAAATAATACTCACAGCTCTGATAATATTAATTTACAGAAAAGGAGATCTGATAAGCAGGTCATTTAAAAACATATATATACACATACATATATAAATACATGTATATATTTATATATATATACATTCATACATATATATATATATATTGTGTTTAATAAAGGACCTGCCAAAACTGAGACATTGCAACTATATCCATTTTTACCCTGTATATATATATACATACATTTGCATTTAAATATCAAACGAAATATAAACGTTTTAATTCGCGTTAATGTTTTTTTTTAAACAAACTGCAGCAGGGTATTAGCTTGGAGCCGCACCACTATGAAACACAGTGGTCGGCGGTGGCACGGGAGGCGCCCGGCCACCACTGTGGTTACCCACAGTGAGCGGCGCCCGGCCGCGCTGTGGGTAGCCACAGTGGCGCCCGGGGGGGAAACCCCCGCCCACCGGTTGCTCCGCCGCTGTTAACCTGTGCTCCGCCCGTTGTTTGAACGTGTTTCGCCGCTTTCAACCTCCGCTTCACCCGTGTTTCGACCCTTCTCTGCCCCTTCTCCGCCCCCTCTTCCTTCCCACACCTGCACGTTGTTTGCTCGGTCGCCGACTCCCCTCCACGCACCCTGCACGCGACACCCACACAGCACATAAAATAACATAACCGTCGCTCGCACCGCTCTAGAAGGAATAAAAAAAAGAAGGATGTTTTCTCATACAAGCCCTAACCCTATTTTCGGGTAGGGCATACATGTTTAATTTACTTTTAAAAAAAAAGAGAAGAGTAGATAAGTGGGGAAAATAATCTCGGGAAACTTAATATAACAAATTTAAAAGGCTTTCCCTCCCCCTTCTTAGAATATAATTATAAATTAATGTATAAAGTTTATAAGTGAGTAATTAGATGCAGATATAGATATATATAATAGATTAATTTCAGTATTTAATTGGTTTTCAAAACTATTAGTCGATTGAATTTAGTTAATAGAATAATTTCAGTATTTAAATGGGTTTGCAAAACTATTAGTCGATGAATTTAGTTTTACATTTTAAAGATAAATATTGGACTAATGTAGAAGAAATTTCATAAAAAGGAATTTAACACTTGGTGGATTAGACAAAATAAAGGGGCGTAAACACTAAGCTCCTTGTAGGGCCAAGAGGGCCCAATTAAGTATAAGATTATAAGGTAATTTTAAATTATGGGGGTTTCATTTAAATAAGGTGTTTTAAATTGCGAATATAGATAAATCCTAGAAGGTTAAGAATGATAACCAAATTTTATAAAGAAAGTTTAAATTCGAGAGAGTTATCGTTATACTTGAGATTCTAAATATTTATTAACGAAGATTAGTGTTAAACCATTTGGGAGAGATTTTAGCTCGTTGATAACTTGGTAAACCATGTTCCCCAATTGAGTTTAATTACCCATTTTATACAATTATAGTTTAGACTCAACCCAAATTGCATTATTTTATTTAAGTTAATCGCACTTAGTTGATTATAATAGTTAAGTAGGTCGTTAAATAGTTAAGTATTTTAAAAAAAAAAAAAAAAAAATTTCCGCTCGTGCCCAAAAGTTGGGCATGACATGTTACTTTCTTATGTTGCATTTAAAGGCTTTAAGGTCTACTAGATGGATGTTAAATCTATTTTTCTTAATGGCATCCTTGAGGAAGAATTGTACATAGAACAACCAGATGGATTTTATTTGTCTAAGGATAAAGATATGGTTTGCAAGTTACATAAGGCATTGTATGGATTGAAGCAGGCACCGAGAGCATCGTATGAATTGTTGGTATTATGGATGTGTTGCATTGGTTCTGCCATTGATTTCAACACTTGTCAACACTTATCAGGACCTATCCTTCTGGAGATCTTTGGTTATGTTCACCAGCATGTTTAGTGACTTATGCACAGTCACCAGTATCTGGTTCACCGGCAGGTTATATTGTTCACCGGCATAGAGGATGACTTGTTATCATCTGGAGATTACTTGGTTATGTCGAAGAAATTGTTTGGACACTTGCTTTTGGTCACTTGGTTATTGGTTTAATCGAGTTGGCATATTTGTTGTTACCGACAAATTGGTCTATGTTATGGACCAACATGCGTTATCTATTCCAGATCAGCACGACATGTTATGGAGATGATTTATTGATTGGTTATTATTGTAAATGCATTGAGTCGACATGATGCTTCGTATATTGATTCATTTGTAATTGATTTAATTTTAATATTCTTAGTAAGCCGACCTACACATTTGGTCTTAGGTTTTGGTATATATGTAAGATCTCATTTGTGAGATTAACATGAGAGTGGAAGAGGAATGTAATAAGGTATATGTGAATATAAGCAGAGCTACTCATGCAGACATCATTTGAAGATTCAAGGAAGGTATGAAGGAGATAATCTGAGCCTAACCGGTAATCAATCCAACATATGAAGATGCTACTTTGAGCACTACATTATCAGTGGATTTAACCATCCAATTGTAGTCAATGTGACTCTCACTTTGTGATTGAGCAATGAGCTCTAGGCATTTGGTCTTTCTGCATGTGTAGACCCCATTTATACACACATACTATCTATAGTAGTATCATCTGATTGTGGGTAAGGTTTCCCTTCGTGGTTTTTCCCCTTATAGGGTTTCCGCGTACAAATATATGTGTTATGTGTTGTGGATGTTGTTTGTTTTTCTATTTCATGCATTAAGCTTCACCAATATTGTTATTAACTGTTAAACTATCAACCGACATTAAGTTTGGTTTATCAGTATTATGCATCAAGTTTGATTAAGTTATATTTGGGTTGATATTAATAGTCAATTGATTCACCCCCCCTCTCAGTTGCCTCTGGGCCCTAACAATCAGTATCAGAGCTAGTTTCTCTTATTGGAAAAGTTTAATAGCTTGAGGAGATTCTATGACAACTAACTATTTCAGGAAGGACGGTTTGAAACTTGATGGAACTAACTATTGTATATGGAAGATCAGAATGGAGACACATCTAAATTGAATTGGAAGAGACGTATGAGATGTTACAAAGAATGGTTATGTTGGTCCTACACAGAGTCAACCTAATCCACCTAACTTGGCTAAAGATCAGGAGAATGATTGCAAAGCAAGAGAAGCACTTTTGAGTGCATTGTCAGATTAGCAAATCATGGGATTGTCAGACCAATCTACTACTAAATCTATTTGGGATAAATTGGAGACATTGAATGAAGGTGATACCACTATCAAAATTGCAAAACTGGAATGCTTCTGGGTCAGGT